>NW_022196894.1:1167717-1182717 GCF_008632895.1 Mastomys coucha
TTTTTTTGGCTGTGTAGCCCTGGCTGTCCTGGAACTCACTCTGTAGACCAGGCTGGCCTCCCTCAGAAATCAGCCTGCCTCTGCCTCTCAAGTGCTGAGATTAAAGGCGTGTGCCACCACTGCCCGGCGCTGTAAAACTTTATTAGCTGTGTTTAGGTTAATAACCATTTTCTTGTGACAAGGCTTTTAATGGAAAAGGTTATTTACCATACTCATTTTGGTAAGCTCTTGTTGCTATTAACTTTTTAAAACTTTATTGTTTATGTACATATGCCATGGTATGTGTGTGGAGATCCAAAGACAACTTTCTAGAGTCAGTTGTCTCAATCTACCTTTATGTGAGTTCTGGAGTAGAACGCAGGTCATCAGGTTTGCATGTTAAGCATCTTTACCCACAGAGCCATCTCTCTGGCTAGCCATAACTTCTGACTAATAAAAACATCTCCTTAGCTAGGTGGTGGTAGTGAGTATCTTTGATACCAGCACTGTGGAGGCAGTTCTCTGAGTTTGAGGCCAACCTGGTCTAAAGAGAGTGTTCCAGGATAGCCAGAGCTACACAGAGAAACTCTTGTCTTGAAAAACCAAAACCAATCAAACAAACACATCAAATCTACCTTTAAACATAAAAAAAGAATAAAGTTAATTGTTACTAACTTTCTATTTGTGCTGCTCTGTGTAGTGGTAAAGACTGGTGCAGGTCGGTGCCCCTGCCTTGATCCAACTCAGGCTCCAGTGCTTGCTTTCTGCCTGATTCGGAGGCTTCCATGCAAATACAAGTACAGTGCAAAGTCAAGGTCTACTACTTACTGTCTTTGCTCTACTAATAAGAGAGTCTGACCTCCTGTCCTAGACCTCACGAAACTCTCCTTCCAGGCTGCAGAAAACACTTCTGTTCTGGAAAGACCCCACTAGACTGAATGCAGGGTCAATTCTCTACTGCCAAAGAGACCTAGAGTCTTAGGTTTCCCTAGGGAAATCAGAGCCTGTTGTTGTTCTACCTGAAGAGCACCCCAGGGAGGCACCTGCTGCTGTGCAAGCTTTTTAAATTAAACAAGCAGGTGAGACAAGGACTCTGCATCAGCCTTATGAAATCCAGCTCCACCATTATCTGGCTCGACATCAGAGCCCTGGTTAACTCTTTCGTCTTCCTTTCAGAATGGAAGAAAGGTTACTAGAGGGTGTACAAAATGTCCTCTGCTAGATGGCAGGGGTTAGCCCACAAGAACACTGAATAAAAAGAACCTGTTACATGAGCCTGAGGTGGTGGGTGTACATCTTTATTCAGTAAGCAGAGGCAGGTGGACTATAAAGCAAGTTCCTAAACGGCTAGGGTTCTGCACAGAGAAACCCTGTAAACTGTGTCTCTCAAAAAAAGAAAAAAAGAAAGAAAAAAGGAGAGAAAAGGAAAAAGAGAAAAGGAAAAAAGAAAAAAAGAGCCTGCTACTTTTCTACTCAATAGGAATCAATGCCTCTATCCTGGAGTTATTTGATCCCTGATCATGGTGCCTGTGGTCATCTGCAATGACCTCATTCAGACACATTCAGACCCTAGTCTGAGCAGCTCACCCCTGTGGTATCCATTTCCAAAACAGCAGAGGTCTAGCCTCTGTGAGAAATCCTCTAGATTGCTCTCTTGTTGGACTGCCCTCTTAAGATGTGGGGACTTGCCTAGAGCTCCCGAAATCAGCAACACCCCTGGGAAGGCATTCTACCCTGGATCCAGAGGCACAGAAGTGTGGTGCATATACTGTATAGCTGCATTCCTAGGATCATCTGACTACCACTGGCCCTTCACATAAGTGGTCCCCTGTGGCATCCATGGATTAAGACACCAGCTGGCCTCAGACGGGTTTCTCTGTCTCTGGGAGTAGGTGTTTGGCATCTGGCCAGTGGCAGGGCACTCTGCTTCACCCATGGCCTCCCATTTGCTGAACAGGGCAGGAGGCCATGCAATGTGATAGGTCATTACAATCAGGGGGCACTATGACCCTTAGTGTATAATTGGATCAGACTGAGCCCTGGGTAACATCCCATGGCTGCCCTATCCTGATTTCCCAAATACTCCAAAAGTACGTTTTAACATACGCTTATGTGATGGCCATATGAGGGAAAGCCATGTGGGGTAAGATCCAGGTGGCTGGTGCTGCTCTTGGAACAACTAGCAACTGGTATCACAGCTGAGTCAGCACTTATCCCAACAACTACTCAGTGGTCCCATTAAAAACAAAAACCAGAAGAATCAGTGTTCTGGGGTCTAGACCCAGCCTTGTTCAAAGCCCAGAAGGGAGGCTTGGAGGAGACAAAGTCCAACAGGCAAAGGAAAGAAAGGAAATAGTGACAAAGGTGGCTGTGCTGGCTAGACACGACATCAGCCTTGAGGCTTGCAGGAAGACCCAGCTACAGGGACTACTGCTAAGCTCCAAACCTTAGATCTCAAGACACAGCAGGTCAGGGAAGACAGTCCCAGACCGTCTAAGGCTCATGCTTCTGAGATCTCAGTGGCAGAGCACTTGCTTAGCGTCTGTCATGGTTTGAATATGTTTGGTCCAGGGAATGGCACTATTTGGAGGTGTGGCCTTGTTGGAGTAGGTGTGTCACTGTGGGTGTGGGCTTTAAGAGCCTTGTCTTAGCTGCCTGGGAGTCAGTGTTCTGCTAGCAGCCTTCAGATGAAAATGTAGAACTCTCAGATCCTCCTGCACCATGCCTGCCTGGATGCTGCCATATTCCTGCCTCGATGATACTGGACTCTGAACCTGTAAGCCAGCCCCAATTAAATATTATCCTTTATAAGACTTGGTGGTTATGGTGTCTGCTCAGAGCCATAAAACCCTGACTAAGACAGCATCCATGAAGCTATAGGTTCAGTTTCTTGTAGTGAAAAGTAAAAACTCAGGAAAGCTGGAGCTACATAGTAAGATCCTGTCTCAAAAACAACAGCAACAATGGGGGGAGAAACGACAAAACCCCAACTAGCAATGGAGCAGAGCCACCTTCCTTTCTTGCCTGTCAATGGCATACCAAGAGCATAGGTCTTCCTGGCACTCTAGCAGCAGCACAACGGTTGAGGCCTACACAAATTCCTTAGTCTCTGACTTGTTTTGGAAAATGGTGTTCTTGTGAGGCAGAACGAAACTCCACATGCTGGGCAGAACAGGCTTTACACAGGTAACAAGTAGTGGTTATTTCAGAAGATGTCTTTAATTCAACTACTATGCAAAGAAACATCATCCATTCCTAATGAAATCAAAGCTATGATTATGTCACATTGAAAATAGTAGTGACAGATTGTAAGAATGACAGCCTCACGAAGTAGGTGGCTCAGACAGCTAGCTGCACCCAAAGCCATCCTTCCTGTGTTTTTCCTTCTGCTATGAAATCAGTGGATTAACTAACTCACTCCAGCCCTAATTACAGGTCCCATGACCATCTGACTAAGCTCTGGTCAATACTGGCCTTAGTGCCTGGACCATGGGAGGCATCGATGGAAGTAAGCTCAGCCTAGACCACAGACCCTTTTCTCCTTCCTGCTGTCTGGGCTATAAGACATGGTTACAGTAGTGCAGCAACCATGGAGAAATGTACTACGTATGAAAGATGGCTATGGAGACTCCAACTACCTCTAACTGTTCCACTGATATATAAACGTGTTTTAGTCGTTTATTGGTAAACAATTTCCAGTTATTAGAAAAGAACTATATTAAAAATTAGTGTTACTTGGGCCTAAAGGTGTATATCTTTCCAGGAAATGAACTATCAAAACACTTCTATTAACTTTCCAATTGAGCAGGGCAGTGGTGGCGCATGCCTTTAATCTTAGCACTTGGAAGGCAGAGGCAGGTGGATTTCTGAGTTTGAGACCAGCCTGGTCTACAGAGTGAGTTCCAGGACAGCCAGGGCTACACAGAGAAACCCTGTCTTGGAAATACCCCCCCCCAAAAAAAACCCTTTCCAATTAAATGGCTTTCTCCAGGTGATAGAATATAGCCTGTTAGGGGTAAATGCTTTTTATTGTTTAAAAACAGACCCCAGCCATATCTAATGATGGTATACAACTATGCTGAATGCAAACTTTCCAGTATGGCTGCTTTAAGGTTACTATGCACTAAGCTCTGTAAATAACCCTAATAAATTCAGTGGTTACCCAGAATAAACTTTGGTAGAATCACACCTTGGTTTGTTGTTGGGACCATGTGAGTGGGTAGACATTATTTATTTATGTCTTCCCAAGGAAAGTAATTTTATCAACAGAAGCTATCATGGGCCTCCACATTGAAATCCTCTCTCAAAAAAATTAAGGGTACCAAAAAGCAAAACAAAAAAGGGCACAAAGAAACAAAATAATAACAACAAAGGGTTAGTGTATGTAGTTCAGTGTAGAACACTTGCCTGATATGAGCAGGGTACTGGGTTCAATCACCAGCACTATATACAAAAAAGAAAGACAACCAGAGGCCCTGGAATGAGGCCACACAATCCTAGCACTCACTTCAGTGTGAACACCTGGCTGTAGAGGCTGCTGCTATTGTACAGGGAATACTAATGGAACACTCATCATGATGACAGATGCCCATCATGGGGACAGAAAGGAAAGGCTCAAAGTGAATGCAGGTACACCAATATCTCAGGCCCACACCATCTTCCTCTCCACCAAGCTCTGTACAAACCTGCAGAGCCAGGCACTTATTAGTGTGTAACCAGGCTAGGACTCCTACAGCTTTCCAGAGACAATCTGCTAGGCAAGAAACAAAGAGAACACTAGGCATGGTGGTGCATATCTTTAATCCCAGCACTCAGGAGGCAGAGACAGGTGGAACTCTGTAAGTTCAAGACCAGCCTGGTCTACATATATTCCGTCTCAAAGAGAGAGAGGAGGAGGAAGGGGCAGGGTTCTCAGAGAACCCTGGTAAAGGCTCAACCTCTCTACAATTGTGCTGGGAAGATAGCCAGTGTGTTTCCATCTCCAGCCCGAGAGACCTGCTCAATCAGCATCAGCCAGACTATGGACATCTAACAGTGGTCCATCTTCCACCAAGTCTCAGTGGAGGCAAGCCAAGAGGGGCAATACCACCGCTGGCCCTGACCATCTCTGGCTTGTATCAATGAATGTACAGTACAAGCACAACATGAAGCCGGGCAGTGGTGGTGCACACCTTTAATCCCAGCACTTGGGAGGCAGAGGCAGGTGGATTTCTGAGTTTGAGGCCAGCCTGGTCTATACAGAGAAACCCTGTCTCAAAAAACAAAACAACAAACAAACAAACAAAAACAACAACAAAAAAAGTATAACATGAGAAGGAGGAAGTGAAAAGAGAAACAGAAGCCAAATGAAGATGAGACTAGTGGTTCCAAACTTACAAGTAGGTATGACTTCTAGGCCAAGATGAGGACAGTAACTGTGCATTGCCATCCTAATGATTTCTCACCAGTGCTCTTACAAACTCTTTTCACTTCCTGTGACCTCAAAGGAGGGGCCACAAGGGATAGGTTAATTCTACTTTTCTGGAGGTAAGTTGTGCTTCCAGGTATATTCCACTTTGAGGGTAGCAATTCCCACAAGCAAAGATATCTATATGTATTATCTTGATGTTCAGCCAAAAAGGATGGCTAATTCCAATGCAGCTACAAAGTAACTGCATTCACACCTAAAAGGACACCTATCTACTTTTAACAAATATGGAAGACAGTATGGACTAGGATCTGAATACAAACAGTTAAGAACAGAGTGATCCTCCTTCAGTGGTGTTTTCTGGATAGTGAGATCTTGAGAGGTTTGTTTATATATAAATAAATACAAATGCAGAAGCCTTTTACTTTTGTGTAGATTCTAGTGTTTCTATGATGAGCACTAGCTCCTTCTTCAAATGCTCAAAACTGTCAAATATTATTATTTTTCAAGCCAGAGAGGTACCTCAGACTATGAGTGAGTTCTAGTGAAACAGGGGCTTCTGAGAACTCTCCCTTTCAGATGTCACAAACATCTTTTACTGCATCTTCCTGGGTTTTGTAGAGTAACTCCCATCTCTCTTCTGGATCACAGCCCTAGGGCTTTGGGCAAACTGTCAAGTTGGCTAGGTCTTGCATGGAGAGCCAGCAAGTCACTTGATAGAAGAGGGCAAGCAAGCAAATCCCCGAGGGACACATGATACACTAGAGAGTGATGAGATTACTGGGCCTGAGGCAGGCGATGGTTGGTTCGGAGTCAAGAACGCAGCCTAGGCTGGTGCTATGCCCTTGCTTTGGTCTCTGAGCTGTCTCTGTGCTCAAGAGCTTGCTTCTATATATTCTGCTGCTGGCCTAGGACACAATGGAAGTCCACATAGGAGAGGAAATGAAGAGCAAAGGATGGAAAAGGGGCTATAGGTGCAGGCACAACCAGAGATAAACAAGTTGTCTGCACCTGCTCCAAGGCAGGCCATGGTGACTGAAAGCTAATTTTAGGAACACCACAAGCCTAAAGACCCATCTCTTAGCCACCAAAATGGAACCTTAGGGGGGAAAAGTCCTGACATCTGCCTGCAGTGAACTGACACAAAATAGCCTCTGGATTATTTTAACTGTTATTCTGACCAAGGAGAACACACAAACCCTGGTGTGTAGTCAAGTCATGTATTTATGGCAGCCATAGCCACCAGGTGCAAGTTTTTTGTTTTAAAGATTTTTATTTTTTATGTGTATGCATGCCATGTGTGCTCCGATGCCTGAAAAGAATTATAGATGGTTTTGATCCACCCGGAACTAAACAACCTCTGGGTTCCCCTCTTTCACACGGCTCACTAAGTGCTCACCCTTCAAACTCTGTCTCACAAAATAAGGTGACATCATCTTTAAGATACTGATCTCTCACTGCCAGGCGGTGGTGGTGGTGGTGGTGGCGGCGGCGGCGGCGGCGGCGGCGGCGGTGGCGGCGGCGGCGGCGCACGCCTTTAATCCCAGCACTTGGGAGGCAGAGTCAGGCAGACTTCTGAGTTTGAGGACAGTCTGGTGTACAGAGTGAGTTCCAGGACAGCCAGGGATACACAGAGAAACCCTGTCTCAAAAAACAAAAAACAAAAAAAAAAAAAAAAAAAAAAAAAAAAAAAAAAAAAAAAAAAAAAAAAAGATACTGCTCTCTCATGTAATAGGACCATTCCTCTATTATTCTAGGAAAATTTCTGCTTTGGGAAGATAAGCTACAGAGATGTGCGACTACTAATACTAGACTCTTTGTAGAAGTCACAGCAATAACTAAAAGAGGAGAAAATAGCATACAACACAGCAGACCTGAGCCAGACCTCAACAACTCTTTTAAGTTGCTGTCAACTGCTTTTTCAAGAACAATTTAAAAACAGAACCCTGTATGTTAGCATACACTTTTAAAAATGGTATTAAATTCTGTAAGTTTGAGGCCAGCTTGGTCCACTTTTCCAGGCAAAGCAGGACTACACAGTGAGACACAAGGTGTGACCCCAAAACCTGAGAAATGTGTCTAGTCCTGGGTCACAATGGAACCTTATCAATAGCCTGCCCTGTGGATCCATGCACAGATGTCAGCAAAAGCACCCAGGAAGAAACAAAACACAGCAATCAGGAAACAAAACACAGGGAATCAAAGTGGAAGGCAAGGCAACCAGTATTTTATATGCATTATACAACACAGCAGAAGCTGAACCAAATTCCTATTACTTGAAGTAGACATGGGACCCTGGAATGTTCATTTATCAGCTGGCACAATAGCTTTGGATTTGGGAAATGGGAATGTGGTCACGTTTGGAGCTGTCACTGGCATGTGTACATTCCTCTTCAGATATCTCACCTTTCTGGCTAGAAAAGCATCAGAGATAACTGAATCTGAAGTCTGTGCTAACAATCACTTGGGTGTCAAGCACTTATTAAGCAGGAGCCATGTGAACTACTGGAGACAATAGTAGAGCAAGCAGAAGCAGCAGGTTGGGGAGTGGGCTCAGGAGTGATGTAGCTATTCTGGCTACCACAGCTGACAGAGCAGGCCTCAGCTGTCCTAACAAATACCCAACACACCTGTGCTGCAGCCCTCCAGCTCTCTTGTCACACACTCCAAAAAGTTCAAAGTACACTGGTTGCCCAGTATGACGGTCCAAGTGTGTAAGTATTTGGATGGTGGAGGCAGGAGGATCAGAAGTTGAAGGCCAGTTTCAACTACATAGAATGTCTGAGGATGTCCTGGGCTGTATAAGATCCTGTCTCAAAAACAGTAACACCACTCAACATGTGAGTGGGTGGGGTCCTCTGCATTTAAGTTTACCTGGATTCGTGGTGCCATGAACAAGAAGCTGAAGTCTCACTGCCTAGCCCTTGTTTTTCCTACGAAAGCAGGGCTGGAAAGAAAATGGTAAAGAAAACGAAATGTCTCCTTGGGCTGCAGGCTCTCTACATTTCTCAAAGCTCACAGGCTATTTATTCAAGAACCTTAAAGGGCAGTGTGACCTCATGAAGTCTTTGCTCTACTAGCTTATTTTAGAACGAATCCAATGACTATACACCTGAGGATTCAACTCTCCATTCAAAACTGTATTTTGAGGGAAGAATGCATATACCATGGTTCTGTGCCTTCAGAGCTAGTAAGCTCACAGGAAGAAAACTGAAATTCAGGCAGTACCTGATTTTACTCAGCCAATAAACACTGTTTGCTATGTGTCAGACACTTTCCAAGGCAATCTGGGTGGGAGACATTTCCCTTATCAGATTGGGGAGAGGGAAGTATAAACAGAGAGGTACAATGATGGAGGAATAAGAATTAGGGAAGGAGTCCTACAGAGCCTAATTCTACACAGAAAAGGCTTCACTGAACATGGAACATTTCAGCACAGGCAAAGGTGAATTACATACAGTGTGGGGGAAAGGTCCAGGCAAGAAGTTACATGCAAAGGTCCCCAGAGCAGACTGGGCAGAGGAGATCCCAGGGGGCTCCCACACTGAGGGCAGGGAGACAGGCAGGAGAGCAGTTGGAATAAGTTAGGAAATGGGAAGGAGATCAAGTTGTCCCCGTCTCCCTTTGTACTGTGTGTGTACCATTATCAAATAGGCAGCTGTTAGGGGAAGAAACCTACAATACTAGCAGTGAAGGGTATAGTTCCTTTTTGTCCAGATTGAGGCCACAGAGGAACAGGTCATAGTATGGCTAATCTCCAGGCCAAACAGGTAAACCATGCATATATGGAAGCCGAGCTTGACAATACCAAGGGCCAAAACTAAGGTTGGATCCTTGAGGACACAGAACACCTGGGAAATCTGAGAGCTGAGAAGTGATCATTAGAGTTCTTCAGGTCTGAGCATGGGCCAGTTATATCAGCGAATCCATCATTAGCTAAGTTTACTCTTCTAAGTGACTATTTATTCAAGAGCCAAGACCCCTGACTCCTTAATTCAGATAATTCACTGCACCCGAGAGTGATAACTCAATTCACAGTCCCAATACTCAGATAACTATAGACCCACCTGGGGACCTGGACCAGAAGTTACAGAACAGGCAAGACCAGCAGGTGGCTCTAATCACCAGGAGAGGTCTGTAAGCCAGGGACCTGCAGGACAGTCCTAGAACCAAGGCATTAGTTACTCCCAGCAGAGGATCAAACACTGTGCTCAAGAGCCCAGACTGGTACTTGGGGACAGTCTCTCTACAGCTCATAAAATATGTATACTACAGTTTGGCTGACATTCCTAGGCAGGATTTCCCTATCTAGGAGGTTTATTTCTATTTGCCACACCCCAGTCAGCAAACTAGATGGGTGAAAGGGAGTTCAAACATTTTCCTTTTTCAAAATTACAATTTACTTATTTATGTAATATGTGTGGGCTCATGTGCCATGGTATGTCTGTGGAAGTCAGAGGACAACCTGAGGGAGTTTGTTCTTTTTGTTACTTGTGTTCTGGGGATTAAACTCTAAAGTCAAATGCTTTTATCTGCTGAGCACCTTGACAGCTCCCATTTTTTTTTTAATGTGTATGGGATTTTGCCTGCATGTATGTCTGTACACTGCATTCATTTAGTGTCTGAGGAGGCAAAAAGAGGTGTAGGATGCCATGGAACTGGAGTTACCACAGGTGCTGGGAATTGAACACAAGTTCTCTGGAAGACTAGCCAGTGCTCTTAACTACAGAGCCATTATTTCTCCAACTGTGATAGTTTAAAACATTTCCTTTAAACCTTGACCAGTATTCTAATTCTATGGTTAATTACCAAAACAAAACAAAACAAAACAAAACACTAACAAACAAAAAAATCCTAACTCATCCGATGACTGTTTTGAGAGAAAAGGTAATGTTCAGCCCTATGTCCCGAACCTCCTTCAGTCTACTCCAGCCCACCCACTCCATCTATCTGTACATACTAAATGAGTCTATGAGATTTGGAATTAACCTCCCTGGACACCCTATGCTAGTCCTAACACAAATACCCATTATCCTCCACTCCAGAGGCAGAGCATAGCCACAACGGAGATAGATGTCACTGTCTTCTTTCTCAAAGTGCCTTTATTTACAGCCAATATACAAAACAAGAAAGAATGCCACTTCTTGAATCACAACCAGCTGCAAGGAGGAGTAACCACAGTGAGCCAGGAAAGCCCCCACTTCTGCAGCCTCCTTCCCTTTAACCCTGGTGTTTTAGGATGTGAAGGCCTGCTTTGTGAGTATTAGAAATTCTTGCTGTTTCTTCTGCTAGAGGGGCTATACCTAGGCTTCCTCCTAGAGCAGCCTTCCTAATGCTGTGTAATGTGGTACCTCATGTATGGTGATCCCCCCCCCACCATAAAATGATGTTTATTGCTACTTCATAACTAATTTTGCTACTGTTATAAATCAAAATGTAAACACCTGTGTTTTCCAATGGTCTTACATGACCCCTGTGAAAGGACTGTTTGATACCCAGAGAGTCACAGCCCATAGATCCACTGTCTTAGGCAGATGCAGGTGACAAGTATGAATCAGCAAAGAAGCAACAATAAATAATAAAGGACACTGTGTCCTTTCCGATTCCCCCAACTCTTAACGTCACTGAACCATAACAACTTCTCATCCAGTAGTATACAACTCTTCTCAAACACCACCCGAACAACACTGCCACCTTGCTACCTACGTCCACTGTGTTCCTTCTAAATCCCAGGCACAGCACACAATTGGATTCAGAAGTTTAGTTGAACTGGACACCTTGTAGTTAAGAACTGAGAAGCAGCTGGGTTGCGGCAGCAGTGTCTTCAATCTCAGCATTCAGGAGACAGAGGCAGGTGGATCTCTGAGTTGGAGGCCAGCTTGGTCTATAAAGTGAGTTCCAGGACAGCCAGGGCTAAACAGAGAATCTCAAAAAACCAAAAGGAGGAGAATAAGGTAGAAGAGGCAGAGGAGGCAGAAGAGAAAGAGGAGAAAGAAGAGGAGAAAGAGGAGGAGGAAGAAGAGGAGGAAGAGAAGAAACAACTGACAAGCTAGATCACCCAGTGGACAGACCTATAAGGGATTCTCTGCACTCACACATCAGGAGCATGGTGACAAGAAATATTTTCTTTAAAGAAAATGCACTACAACTGCTTTCAAGGGAAGAATAACAGCATTTTTGGAAACTGAAATCCCCCTGCCCATCTTTTGGGTTCAAGCAATCAATCCTTCCACCTCACCCTTCAAAGTAGCTGAGAATGCAAGGATGCACTGCCAAGCTATTTCTTAAGGCTTCTTTGTGTTATGCAGTTTCATGTTTTTTCTTTGTGTATCATGAAGGAATCGGAATCTTTTCAGCACTTATCGTAGACGCAGGTTTTCATCTGGTCTGGGTGCTGTTCTTTACGTAAGTGTAGCACATGAGGTTCTTGGAAGGGAAATGGCTCATAATAAAGCTTCAGAGTTACAAAGAGGAACCTTCGGTGTAGTCTGCCATCTCCAAGCAGGAATACTTGTCCCAGGACCCTATTGTCACCACAGTTGTCTGATGACTCAAAAGAGAAGCATCAGGTAGGCCCAGGGGGCCACAGGCTCAGAACTGGGAGGGGGCTGTAAGGGAGGCTGAACCCATAGAGCGGTCACCTCTGTAGTGGGATACCTACCCTGCAGCCTCTCCTACAAGACACAGTGCCTCCCAGAAATGGGTCCATTTCTACTGTGTACAATCTACTTCTAAGTCCCCTCACAGGACAAGAAACCTCCCATCCACACTTCCACCTCCCACCCCAGGAAAGACCAAGCACACTGGAGAACTCCATACATGCTGACACCTCACTAGAGCATCTTTACTTACAAGACAGACACCTTAACATAAATGACAACACTTTTACTGTCTCATCTCCCAAATTGCATGTTCTTTACATTTTCCCCCTCCGAGTAGAGTTTCTGAAAGCAGAGAATCTCACAGAATCTGTCTCTTGGACAGATGAAGAGGGTGTGTGACAGTGTGGTGTTCATAGCCATGGAGCCAAGTACAAAGGCCTGTGGGACTCAAAGCTGTGACTGTGAGGTCACCAACTGTGCACTTCAGCCCTGTTCTAAAGCTTAAAAACACCCATAGCACCAGCAGGTTCAAACTGGGCAAGCTTGGGATATACAAAAGAGCCAAGAAAACAAGGCCAAGGGCTGAACAAGCAGACAACTCACTTTAATTACTGCCAGCATAATCTGCTGGGACAACCAGGCTTCTGGGACACATTCCATCTTCTCTCTCTCAAAACAGTTTTGTTCCCTGAAGTATTCTTTTCATATTGCCTCTTTCTTCTGCTCAGCTACCTTAAGTCTTCTCAACATCCATGTAAAGTTCTTTCCTGGTTCTAAAGACACATCCTATAGAAACCCTCCAAAACCCTCTGGATCTTCAGGACTGGGAGGCAGACTGACTTTCAAATAGCCAAGGTTAAAAAAAAAAATCAATAAGCAACAAGGTTTCTAAGTCTAGTTAATAATATGCAAGCTTTACTAGGAATGGAAATATACTGTTATCTGCAGTGTACTTTGGCATGCATGAAAATAAAAGACTGACAGATAGGTACACAATAAAGAACGATATTAATTGTATATTCTAGGTGGTAGTCCACGGGTGTGCACTGTGAAATTCAACAGTTTTTGTATGCTTTGAATTTTTCCTAACTAATGTCAGGATAGAGGAGGTCTTTGAGACGGTGAATGACCAAAAATATCTTTCTTATTGTGAGCAGAGAGCAAGAAGAGCAGACATGCTCAGCTCCTTCTTCCCACCCACTCTGGTCAGCACCAACAAGAAGCTAAGGACCAGCCAGAGCAGTCCTATTTGGCCCGTCCAGACAATACTCTGTTTGGAGTACACTACAAAACTGATACAAAAACTACTAAATGCCCTCTCCCCAAAGCCCCTGATCCTTGCTCCTGAGACACAGGTTCTCAGACCCAAGTGTGCGCGAGAATTTCTGGAGAGCTTACTGAATGCAGATTTATGGGCCTTACCCCATATCCTGGGGTATGGGGAAAGGCCAGGTCTTTCTGATGCAGAGGATCCTGCCCGGCTCACTCGTCTTCCTTGACACCTGTTGAGAGGCCCCTGGAGACCCACCACGGTCCTGGATGGCTTGGGGCTTCGCCAGCCCCCCGCCTTCCTAACGTCCTGCCGGAGCGTCACGTAGGGCCAAGTCCAGACCTGCAAACCGGCGGGGGAAGGAGGGCGAGGCGGCCTCCTCCAGGACCGCCAAGGTCACCCACGGGTCTCTGAGGCTTGCCTCAGGGATCCTCCCCGACCCATCGCCGTTCCTCAACCCTCCATACCCCGAGGAAAATGGCACATACAGCCCTTCCCTTACAGAACTGTAGAAAGGCGTGACAATCACCCGAGTGGGCTGGCCATCCTCCGGCTGATAGCCCCTGTCTGCAGGCCCAGTCGCTCCGGGCCCTGAAACGCTATCCCTCGCAGCCTCACAGCTGCAGCCACACCGAAATCAACTGCCCCGTGTCTGCGTGGCGTTTCAGAGGGAATGGACTCCACCACGCCAACCTAGCCCCGTTTACCTTGGAATCCAGGAGCCCTGAGCCCGCAGGGACGGAGATGCGCAGGGGTCCGGCCCGGTGCGCCGAGGAGCCCCTCTACCCGAGCGCTCGCAGCACTCGCCGCCCCCGCACGGAGAGGACCCTGGACTTTGTAGTCCTCCGGCGCACCCGCAGCATTCCCGGAGACGGGGCCTACAGCTCCCGGCACCCACCGCGCAGCGGAGGGGGTGAGGGCGGGGCTCCGCGGGCTAGGTCACGCGGGCCGAGGGTTTCGAAGGCCAGCCCCCCGCCTCGGAGTGTGAGAGGGGTCCCACCGGAAGCCGCCTGGAAGAGGCTGACTCACCGTCGGTTCCGGCCCCTCACCGGCCAAGTGCTGCGGCAGGAACGGCTGCTCAGCCTGTTGCTGTCAAGAGGAAACAGGAAGGCTTGGGAGAAGGCCCAAGCTCCTGGCCTCGCGCCTTAGGGCGGGGCTTCGCGCCTCACCGTAACGAGCTTGGTTGACGTCCGCGGAGGCCCGTTGCGGGTGTGAGATGAGCACGTGGGAGTACTTCAGGCCTTTCAGCGGGCGGAGAGGCTGGAAAGGAGGAGCATGGCGGTGCTTGAGCTCCCTCAGGCCAGCCAGCCGCGTTGAGCACCCGGCGGGTAGAGGGAGAGCGACCACCCTTGCCCTAAGCTGGCCAGGCGTGCATGAAGCTGGGAACCACACCAGCTATCCCTGCCCTCACACAGCTTCCGCTCTGACAAATAAGCTACAAAATACCCAGCTCCTCAAAGGGGAGCAACAGGATGTCCCAACAGAATTATAGTGTTGCCTCTGGGTAGGGAAGGTAGGAAAGGCGATAGTGGAGTGAGGTGTGAAGTAAAGAAAGACTGGCGTGGATGAACTGAAAGGCACTTTGGCCAGCAAGGTGAAGGCTCTGGAAGACAGGATAGATCCAAGTACCCAAGTTTGGATTTATTACACGTGGAAACTAAAGCTCTTTTTTCTTTTGTAAAGGACAACTTTCAGCAACTCAAACTCAGGTCTTCAAACTTGGCAGACATACACCCATGAGC
>NW_022196894.1:1187717-1189886 GCF_008632895.1 Mastomys coucha
GCTATACAGAAAAACCCTGTCTCGAAAAGTCAATAAAAAATAAAAATAAAAAGGAACTATCATTAAAAATAGGATTTGAAAAAATTAAAGTTACACGAGGCTGAGGCCTGGCTGTCTCTGCTAGGTCATGCCAACACTGTTGCTGACCCAACTCTACCAAACTAGACTACTGGTGTATCTGTGAGGTGTTTGTGAATGAATCAAGCTGCCACTGCCTGCCGATTTCCAAGCAACACAGATGGGAATTACTCCAAAAAACCCTTTCTGAACAGGTCCACTTTCCCATGTCCTCTTTCCCACTACCTCTGGTGGGCGGTGGGCTACAAGGAAGGGTAAAGCTTCTAAGAACCATCATTAAAAATAAGATTAAAAAATATAAAGTTACAATATAAAGTTACAAAAGTGCTGTGAGAGTTTAGGAGAACCAAGACAAAGAAGCCTTTAGAAAGGAGGTGGCAGTGAGCCCTGGATTTGTGGTTTCTCTCGTTGGTTTGTTGGTTTGTTGTTTGGTTTTGAGACAAGGTCTCTCTATTCAGCTCCGACTGTCCTAGAACTAGCTATGTAGACCAGGTTGGCCTCAAACTAAGAGCTCTGCCTGCCTCCACTCAGATTGAGATGTGGGCCGCCACACCCTGAATAGGAAAAGAAACTCCCCGGGGATGAAAGGGATCTAGAGGCAGAGCAGATTCATGTTGTGAGGCATTTGCCTCCGAAGTATAAAAAGAAGTAAACTGTTGCCAGGGGTGGAGACTCTCACCAGCCAAATTTCAGAAAAACAGATTGTAGCGGCCTGCGAGTTCATATCCTCTAAGTTCTGATGTCCATGAGTCTCTTCCTCATAAGTAACCCCTTATCCATACTCCTGTTAGCTTCGGAAGCTCCTATAAAAACTCATCGGGTCCTGGAGAAAACATTTGTGGTTAAGAGTACTGTTTCCTTGTTGAGGTTTTGCCTATTGTAAAGCTAAGTTTGGCCCCCCCAAACCTGGAACCTGCATGTAGTCCCTGTGACCCTGCCCCAAGTTATTTCTGATTGGTAAATATTTTTTAAAAGATTTGTTTATTTATTTATTTATTTATTTGAGTACACTGTACAAGTGGTTGTTAGCCTTCATGTGATTACTGGGAATTGAATTTTGAGGACCTCTGCTTGCTCTGGTCAACCCCACTCACTCTGGTGCTCCAGTCCGCCCTGCTTGCTCAGTCCCTGCTTGCTCCAGCCCAAAGATTTATTTATTATCATATATAAGTACACTGTAGCTGACTTCAGATGAGTGTGTCATTATGGGTGGTTGTGAGCCACCATATGGTTGCTGGGATTCGAACTCATGACCTTTGGAAGAGCAGTCAGCGCTCTTACTCACTGAGCCATCCATCTCGCCAGCCCCTCTGATTGGTAAATAAGGATGCCAACAGCTAATGGCTGGGCAGAAGAGACATAGGTTCCCTGGGGTTAGAGGAGAAGCCACCATGGGTTATCTGAGCTATAAAAACATGGCCCTGAGGGCTGGCCAATGGGAGTTAGGAGCAGCTCAGGTGAAACACAGTAAATAGTAAGTAATAATTCAGGGTTATTGATCATAGAATAGATTCTAACAGCATGGAGGCTCTTGTGCTGATTAAGGCTTATTAAAAATATAAAGGCTGTGTTTTGTTTTGTTTTGTTTTGTTCTTTTTTAATCTAATAACTCAATGACCAAGGCATGGTAGAAGGCAGGGTCAGGATTAAGTCATTTCTACAACAGTTCCTCTTGTAGAGGGCACAGGTTCAGTTCCCAGCACCTAGAAGGAGGCCCAAACCATATGTTTCCCAGATCAGAGGACCCTACACCTCTTCTGACTTATGAAGCATATCTATACATGGTGTTTCGTATATCTCTACCTCTATCTCTATCTATGCAGGCAAAACATTTATATGCCTATAGGGAAATAAATAAATCTGAAAAAGAAAACAAAAATCATCATTGACTCAGAAACTTGGACATGGGTCCATTTGTTACGTTATGGGCTCCCTCTCACAAAAAGTTTATCACACAACAGAGCCAAAGGTTGTTAAAAGGGTCCCATGAAATAGAGGCCAAGTAAAACAGATTATATACACCTTCTATAACAGTTGACTATGAAAATTTCCTAATCCTCTGGAGTCTGGTGTGGACTAGAGGTTAAAAAG
>NW_022196894.1:1190790-1191905 GCF_008632895.1 Mastomys coucha
CTTGCTGCCTCACAAGGGACAAACAGATATCTCAGGGTATATTCGCCTGTGCGTTAACATGGGACCGGTGTATTATCAAAGCGCAGCGGTGGCTGCTGCGGTACAAGAGACGCCCGCCCCTGGGGGCTTAGCCCGTGGGCATTCCCGCAGAAGGTGCTTCATTTGTGGAAGCTTTAACCATTTTAAACGCGAATGTCCAGACAGAGCGGGTATTTCGGGAAAAACGCAAGCGAGTGCTAGACAGAAAATAGGCAATCAGAACAAGAAGGAGAAACGATGGTCCAATGAGAAAAAACCTAAGAGGGAGGCTCAAGGCAATCTCCGCTCAAAAAACTCCTACCGGGCCCCCCCCCAGGCCCCGTCTGGATATCAGCAGGCAGTCCAGGGGGCCCAGAGACTGCCGACACAGGAAGACCTTTATCTGAACTCCTCAGGACTAGACCAGGACATGCAGGAGTGGAGCTACAGTCCACAGGGCACACGGTGTTAACCCCAGACATGGGAATTAAGATATTGTCTACTGGAATTCTTGGCCCATTACCTCCTCAGACTCGGGGATTTGTCATTGGCAGAGGCAGTGTTGTTGCAGATGGTCTGCTAGTATACCCAGCCGTTATTGATCAGAACTATACAGGAGAGTTAAAGGTTGTGGCATCCTCCCCACGCGGGATCACCTTTGTGCCCGCTTTTGAAAATATCGCTCAGCTCATCCTGGTTCCTATGTCCGCTAAGGCTGTTACTAATGAGACAGTTAAGGGAGGCTCTGGTGCTCCTGAAATATTTTGGATGCAGTCCATTACGAGTAATAAGCCCTATTTTAAGTTGAATATTGAAGGAAAATTATTCAAGGGGCTGGTAGACACTGGAGCGGATGTGTCCATTATTAGAGCTCAGAGCTGGCCTTCAGCCTGGTCTCTGACTGAGTCTATCACTCACCTCCAAGGAATCGGGTATGCTTGCAATCTGAAACGAAGTTCCAAGCTGCTTACCTGGAGTGATGGGAAAGGTAACTCTGGACTCTTTCAACCATATGTTGTGCCCAACCTGCCAGTCACCCTTTGGGGGAGGGATCTGTTATCACAGATGGGGCTGATTTTATGTAGCTTAAATGAACT
>NW_022196894.1:1195741-1198503 GCF_008632895.1 Mastomys coucha
ACTCGACTTCCCCAGTTCGTGAATCACCCACGGTATGAAGTGAAACTGCGGGCCGGTTTCCTTCAAAAGGGTCCCATGAAATAGAGGCCAAGTAAAACAGATTATATACACTTTCTATAACAGTTGACTATGAAAATTTCCTAATCCTCTGGAGTCTGGTGTGGACTAGAGGTTAAAAAGCAGACCCAGATAAAGCAGCAACATGTCTGTAATCACATCATTAGGAAGGTGGAAGGAAGAGCTCAAGAATTATAAACTAGCCTGGATTGCAATGTAGTAAGGCAGAGTCAGGTTGAAGTCTGCGGTGCTTTGGAACATGATTGGCCCAGGGAGTGGCACTATTTGGAGGTCTGGACTTGTGTTAGGTGTGACCTTGTTGGAGGAAGTGTGTCATTGTGGGTGTGGGCTTTGAGAGCTTCCTCCTAGAAGCCTGGAAGCCAGTCTTCTATCTGCCTTTGGATAAAGATGTAGATGCTCAGCTCCTCCAACTCCACATCTGCCTGGACACTGCCATACCTTGATGATAATGGACTGAACCTCTGGACCTATAAGCCAGCCCCAGTTAACTGTTGTCCTTATAAGAGCTGCCTAGGTCATGGTGCCTGTTCACAGCAGTCAAACCCTAAGACAAGGTGTAAATCATTAGACCGTTCTATTGCATTGTTCATATAACACTAGCTTCTTAAGGATTGTTGGAAACATGGACTGGCTTAACTGGCTTAGTAATGTAGGGTGCGAAATACAGAGTCAATACTTTATCCACTCTCAGCTGTTACTTGTTAGATAATGAGGGTAGTTTGCTCCATGACAAAATGGACTTCCATCCTACCTGTTGTTAATAAGAATGATGGAATAGCCAGGCAGTGGTGGCGCATGCCTTTAATCCCAGCACTGAGGAGGCAGAGGCAAACAGATTTCTGAGTTCGAGGCCAGTCTGGTCTACAGAGTGAGTTCCAGGACAGCCAGGGTATACAGAGAAACCCTGTCTTGCAAAACCAAATAAATAAATAAATGGATGATGGAATAGCTGGAAAGTGGTGAAACACACCTTTTATCCCAGTACTTGGGAGGCAAAGGCAGATGAATGTTCAAGTTCAAGGCCAGCCTAGTTTATAGAATGAGTTCCAGGACAGAGAAACCCTGAAAACATACACACACACACACACACACACATACACACACACAGAGAGAGAGAGAGAGAGAGAGAGAGAGAAAGAGAGAGAGAGAGAGAGAGAGAGAATAAATAAGACTTTTGAAGTGCCTGTGCAAATGAAAGGACAAATGTACATTCAAAGATTCCCACAGTGGTCATATTTTTAAGCCCAACACTCAGTAGGCAGAGGCAGAACAAAGCTCTGTGAGAGGTGGTCATCTCCATAGCACATTCTAGGCCAACTAGCATTACCCAGTGAGATCTGTCTCAAACAAACAAACAAAAAGACTAATCATAAACTCAAGAACTCTGCAGTTCTACTCAGAGGAATATTCCACAAAGATCTGAGGAAACAGATCCATAAAAAAGCCACGTGCACAAGCATGCATGGAATGAATGCTCACACATAATAGAAAGTCAACCCACAGACTCTTTAACCAAAACACAGTCAATCTTCTCTGGATCCTCTTCTCAACTCAACCTTGACTTTTGGACATCTGCTGCTCTCTCAAAGCTGTCCTGTGTAAACAGGATTCCCTCCTGTCAGTTAGAGCTCCTTCCTCGGTGTTTGACTTAAACCCTTATCCCCCAACTGATCACCCTGCCTGCCTTCAGGAATCTCACTAGGATTACCCTAGAGTTAAACCTACCCTCTCTAGAATATTTCACCAACCAACTGCCACCACCACCAATAACAACAATATTAACAGCCCCCACATATACTGGATATAAATCCCTGCTTTTCCTTGTTGTAATCAGAACTGAATCTATTTCAATGTTGCCCTGTCGCAATAGCTCCTGAATAAAGTCTGTTTTACAAACAACTGCTGCTAGCTGTATTTTCTTTAACACAATATGAATGATAAATGTATAAACAAAACATTTGCTAGCCATACTTTGGAATAGTATTCATCCATTAAAAGAAATGAAATCTTGGGCTGGAGAGATGGCTCAGTGGTTAAGAGCACTGGCTGCTCTTCCAGAGGTCCTGAGTTTAATTCCCAGCAATGGTGGCTCACAACTATTTATAATGGGATCCTATGCCCTCTTCTGGTGTGTCTGAAGACAGCTACAGTGTAGTCATATATACATAAAATAAATTAATTTAAAGAATGAAATCTCAGTTCTGATATAGCTACAACATAGATGAAGCTTGAAAGAGCTATGCTTAGTGAAAGAAATCTTTTACATAAAATGTCTATGCTATGGCCTGGAGCCCATGTGGTCTGTTTGGTTGGTTGTTTTTAAGATTAATTTTAATAGTTGGGCATGGTGGTGCACCCCTTTAATCCCAGCGCTCAGGAGACAGATGCAGGTGGATCTCTGTGAATTTGATGCCAGTCTAGTCTGTGAGTTCCAGAACAGCCAGGGCTACACAGATAAACCCCATCTCAAAGAACAAAATAAAACACAAAAAACTGATTTACTTTTATGTGTACGGTGAAGTGGAAACGTCTAGTTTCTTTGGAAGGTTAGTTATGTTGATGATGTTTTCGCTGGGACACACAGGTGAAAGGATGTCCTGCTAAAACAGACATGTGAAAGACTGTTTTCCTGAAGCAGACACAGGTGAAAGGATGTCCTGCTAAAAGAGACACGTGAAAAGACT
>NW_022196894.1:1198547-1222562 GCF_008632895.1 Mastomys coucha
GCTAAAAGAGACACGTGAAAAGACTGTTTTCCTGAAGCAGACACAGGTGAAAGGATGTCCTGCTAAAACAGACACATGAAAGACTGTTTTCCTGAAGCAGACACAGGTGAAAGGGTGTCCTGCTAAAACAGACACATGAAAGACTGTTTTCCTGAAGCAGACACAGGTGAAAGGATGTGTTGATATACCAAACACATGAAAGGACCCATGATGAGGGAGTATAAACATGATGCCACAGACAGTGGGAGACAGCTCTGAGCATTGGTAATAGTAACTTGAGGTAATGCTACCATTGAGAGAAACTTGCCCAAGAACTGTTCATGAGGTTCTTGCAGTTTCTTCAGCATTGAACTACAGCCTGCTTAGTTAACAGACTGCTTGCTTAACGGACTGGACTGTAGCTGCCTGCCTATAGGACTGGTCTGCAGCTGGTGACTCATATTTGGTATCTGCTAAGGGACTAAACTGTTGCCAAAGAAAAGCGAGCTTTTCCACAAAGAATTATTGATGAGCAGGTCCAATTCCCCCATATCCTAATAACTTTTCTCTTTCACTACCTCTGCTGAGTGGTGGGCTAGAAGAGAGATTGAACCCTTATTAAAAGTAGGTTGCAAAAAATGTATGCTTACTGTATGGTGTTTTGCCTGCATGTACATTTGCACCACATGCATGCAATGTGTGGAAGCTCGTAACTGGGTCCTCTGGAGCTGGAGTGACCGATACGTGTTAGCCACCATGTGGGTTCTCAGAACCATACCCGTGTCCACTGCAAGAGCAGCATGGGTTCTTGTTTCAATAGACCTGACCATGTTGTTTTGGGGAGGGTTATGGAAAGATGTTGGAACTTAAAGCTAGAAAGGCCATTGAGTGTTCAAAGCATGGTGAGCTGTTATGAGAACTTAGAGGGCCCAGGGCTATACAGATGAGGGACACCAGGCTTGTCAAGTTTCAATGGGGGGGGGGAGACTCTACTGGGCCATCTGATATTTTGAATTAAGAGTCTGTGGCTGTATACAGTTAATATGTTTGTAGTTATTTAAAATTTATATTAAGAAAAATGTATTTTTACTATTGCTGTAGACGAGCATCTACATAAGACTGTTAAATTGATTGTTGTTTTATATTAAACAACTTTTATAATACTTATTTTTATTGTTATAATATTTTATAAATTTTAAGGAATATGACAAAAAAGATATTGTAGGTATTGAAAGGGGTGTCTCTGGGAGGAGCGGTGGTACAAAAGGGAAACAAGAATGTGATTCAATTCTATTTAATTAAAATATGTTTTTAAATGTTAACAAATTCAGATAAATTGAAATCATGTAACTTTTCTCATCATAATGCAATAAAAGTTAAAAAAAAAAAAAAAGAATAAAGAGTCTGTGACTTGCCAAACAGTGGTGGCACACACCTTTAATCCCAGCATCTGGGAGGCAGAGGCAGGAGGATTTCTGAGTTCGAGGCCAGCCTGGTCTACAGAGTGAGTTCCAGGACAGCCAGAGCTATACAGAGAAATCCTGTCTTGAAAAACCAAAAAAAAAAAAAAAAAAAAGACTTTGAACTTTGTAAAGAGATTTCAGAGTTTTGTAGAGACTGGATTTTTAGAAAGTCTTTAGATTTTAAGAGACTGGATATTTTAAAAAGACTGAAATATGTTATTTTAAATGTAAATATTTAAATTTATTTAAGTAAATATTGTAAAGTGTTTGAGGCTGGGCAGTGGTGGTATATGCCTTTAATTCCAGCACTCAAGAGGCAGAGGCAGGCAGATCTCTGTTAGAAGCTAGTCTGGTCTACAGAGTGAGTTCCTGAACAGCCAGAACTATACAGAGAAACCCTGTCTTGAAAAACCAAAAACACAATGTTTGAATTTGAAGACTGAGGGACTTGTTATTTATGTTTCATATTTTTACATTGCAATATCAATATTAACAAGCCATCTTGGGCCATGGACCCTAAGTGAACTTTCTCCCTACCTTAACTTTTCAAATAAAGGCTAAGACCCATGATTGGGCAGCAGGAGGGACAGTGGACTTGAAAAGTTTGGGGGAGAAGGAAGATGGAGGAGGATGAGGTGGAAGGAAAATGGAGCTAAAGCACATGGCTTGGAGAATCGCAAGTCATATGGGATCTAATAGATGAGAATAGAGTAGTGTAGTGGTAGTTCTGCCAACTCTAGGCAAGTAGTGAAGTAATAAAGTGAAAAACAGAGTTCTGGAGATGTAGAAATAAAGTTTCACAGTAAAATAAGAGAGCCATATTCCAGCTCCTGTAAGCAGCAGCTTCAGAAACTGAGAAGTTGTGTTTCAGAGATAGCCAAGGAATGCTGTAAAAGATGGACGGAATGTTGAGACAGAATGACCAGGCCATTCTGACTAAGCTAAGTAAAGCCAAAACAAAAATAACTGGTGGTCGCAATGACGTTAAGGTCCACAAAAACAAGATTAGTATTTCTTGGAAGAACCCCCCCAACCCCTCCCTGTGGTGAATTTCGAAAAAGACCACAGACTGTCACCCTGACCTTGCGGCCAACAATCCCCCTACCACCTAGTTACTCAGCCCCTTCCCAGGGACTTTTCAAGGCCAGGTGCAGAGCTGGATAGGGAAGTTGGCTGACTAAGCCAAGAACAGCCCCCTGAGCAAGCCAACCAATGCCTGATGAGATCCTTTGTCCTGTGTTCCACCAACCAGAGTACTGTTAGGATTGTCATCTTCCCCCCACCCCAATCTTTTTCAAGAGTGTATATATGAAGACCATGAAACACAACCAAAAAACCAAACTAGCCAATCAAACAAACAAACAAATAAACAAACCCTCCAGGAATAAGGCAAGAGACCACCTAGCAGCCAGAGCTGCTATCTTGCCAACCTCCCTAGAGCACATGCTAACGTCTCATAACCTGACCTTTCCTCTACCACATTTGAACAGAATTACCCATTATACCCAAGCCATGTTGGGTGTCATCTGTAGGCTTAGATTTTTCAAAACCTACTTTAATAAGGGTTCTCAAAAGCTTCAACCCCCTTCTAGCCCATCATCCAAAGGTAGGGAAGAAAAGATGGTAAATAGGACAAAGGGATGTGGACCTGTTTAGAAGTAGTCCTTTGGGGTGATTCCAATCTCCGTTTATCAGGATACCAGCAATCCAGTTCAGTAGTGTCAAGATGCCAACATTCCAGTTCAAAACGGTCACCAAACATGAATCAGCAATGGCTGTGCTATCCAGCAGAAACTGCCAGGCCTCTGCCAAATTGAATTGGCATGAGTCATCGAGCTATCAGGACCATGCCTCTCTCAAGGAAGTGAAGATCAGCAAAGATGTGAGACCAACAAAGAGCTGCACAACTAGGTCTGCAAACATCACTGTCCATGGACCCCTATTTAAACTTTCTCCAAACAGCACTCATCCTCTCATGGGCCTTGCCTCAGTAAAACATCACATGAGTCAGAATCACAGGTCACAACCCGAAATGTCCACTTCAGTGATTGATGTGGAAGGGCCCGGCTCACTTTAGGTGGTAGCACTCTGAACTGGTAGTCTTGGGTTCTATAAGAAAGCAGGCTGAATTTAAGAGCAAGCCAGTAAACAGCACTCCTCCATGGGCTTTGCATCAGTTGCTGCCTCCAAACTCCTCCTCCTCCAAACTCACCTGCCTGATGTGCATCACCTGCCTGATGAACAGTGATGTGGAAGTATGATGGAAATAAACTTTCCCTCCCTACATTGTTTTTGGCCACAGTGTTTCATTATAGCAATAGCAACCCTAAGATAAGCCAGAACTGCTCTTCCATGCTAAGCCATGTCTCCAGACCCACAGAGGCCATATGTTAGGGGTTAGTTATCAGCTGAGGGCACTGTTGGGAGGCAAAAGAAAGTCTAGTAGGCAAAGCCTAGCGAAGAGTTAGGTCACTTGAAGGTGTCTATTAGGTAAGGCTTCATGAGGAATTGCTGCTTGAGGGTGTCCTGGAGGATGTGTCTTGTTCCTGCCCCCTTGTTGGTCTCTGTTCCTGGATACCATGAGGTGAGCAGGTTCTGCTACTCCCTCCACACTATGATGTTCTGCCCTGGCTCACTAAGCCCACAGTAAGGAAGCTGTGACGGTGGACTGAAGTGCCTGAGGCTGAGCCAAAAATATCTCCTAGCTCACCAACTTGATTAGATCAGCTAACCCCAGTAATTATATGTGTGTGTATCATAATATTATGTTATATATATTATATTACCATATGATATTATTATATACTATATATTATAGTTTTGTTAGAGATTTCTTTTTTCTTTTCTTTTCTTTTCTTTCTTTTTTTTTGTTTTGTTTTTTTTTTTTGAGACAGGGTTTCTCTGTGTAGCCCTGGCTCTCCTGGAACTCACTCTGTAGACCAGGCTGGCCTCGAACTCAGAAATCTGCCTGCCTCTGCCTCCCAAGTGCTGGGATTAAAAGCGTGTGCCACCACTGCCCAGCGAGATTTCTTTTTTTATTTATACGAGTACACTGTAGCTATTTTCAGACACATCAGAAAAGGACATCAGATCCCATTACAGATGGTTGTGAGCCACTATGTGGTTGCTGAGAATTGAACTCAGGAACTCTGGAAGAGCAGTCAGTGCTCTTAAATGATGAGCCATCTCTCCAGCCCCTATAATTTATTCTTTTGAGTTTGTGTTTCTCTGTGTAGCCCTGACTGTCATGGAGCTTGCTTTGTAGACCACAATAGCCTCAAACTCAGAGATCTACCTGCCTGTGCCATCATGCTGGGCTCTACTCCTATCTCTTCCACAGTGCTACCACACCCACCTAGTAAATTGATTTCCCTCAAGTATTTTGCCACAGCAACAGAAATGTGAATAATAATCCAGAAAAGGCAAAATTACAGATGGAATGATTTGTGGCTTCCTCATGTTGGACAACTTCCTTGCTAACAGATATGTTTTCCACGTAGTCCACGCTGTCCTGGAACACCTTATGATGCCCTGGGTTGTCTCAAATGTGTCATGTTCCTACATCAGTTTACCAAATGACAGGATTACAGGAATGCACAAGGCCTGCCTGTAGTGATTTTTTTTTTCAGTGCCGAAGATTCTACCCAGGGCCTTAACACATGCTAAGCAAGCAAACATTGCACTACTGAGCTATAGCTTTAACTCTGAGTTTTCTCTTTATGTTGATAAAAATAATGTTATGAAATTGTGAAGATGGTTACACATATTTGCAAACACACTAAAAGCTACTGAATTGTACAATTTAAACGGGGGATTGTATAGTTTGTAAGTTACAATGTACACAGTTGTTACTTCAAGGAATTCACAAAGAATTTAGATATGTAACGAAATAGCAACAGAATGCCACTAGCTCCAACACCCCCATTCGAAGGTATTGTATTTGCTTTACTTGCTCTGGAATCTTCACTGCCTGTGTCTGAGATCAAGAGCCCACAACTGTCCAGGAAGTACCATGCTCAGCCTGGCAGTGTCACCATTTCCTGGGGAACATCAGAACCCAGTTCTTTTATCAGAATATAGTTCTGTCACATCATCAGCTCCTCCTAACCTCATGTGCACACTGCAGAGCTAGCCACCTTTTATTTTGAAATCCAGATTTTAGCATAACTGGGACAGGAGAAATGCCAGAAGCTCAGCATCCCTTCGGTGACAGGTGCTTGTTCACTTAGTGGCCCTGCCACCACAAGAGCACTCTTCTGCTCTTGGGTGAAACTTAATCCCCACAGGTTGGCCCCTAAGTTCCCAAGCACTTTTAAAAAGTCATTTATTTACTGTGTATATGTGTGTGGATGCATGCATGCCACAGCATTTATGTGCTGGTCAAAGGAACTTGTAAGAGTTCCATTCTCGCTGGGCGGTGGTGGCGTACGCCTTTAATCCCAGCACTTAGGAGGCAGAGGCAGGCGGATTTCTGAGTTCGAGGCCAGCCTAGTCTACAGAGTGAGTTCCAGGACAACCAGGTCTACACAGAGAAAACCTGTCTCAAAAAAAAAAAAAAAAAGAGTTCCATTGTCTCCTTATACCATGTGTCTTCTCAAGATCAAACCCAGGTTGTCAGGATCAACAGCAAGTGCCTTTACCAACCAAGCCATCTTACTGGCTCTTCACCAGTATCTATGTTCAGCTGCTTGTTCCCAGTTACAGAAACAGCCCAAAGGTAGGAAAGTTGGGGCTTAGAAGTTCCAGAGCCAGTTCCCAATACATTGACACAAAGGACAAATCCTTTGTTACTTGTTTTTGTATGTTAGATCTTTCTAGGCCAGAATTAAAGTTAGACCTGATGAGCCATGTGGAGCCCCACAGACTCAGGCACCTGACTAAGGTAGGAAGATTGGGAGTTCAAAGAGGCCAGCCTATGTTACATAATGAGACCCTGTCACAGCCAGTCAATCTATCAACCTGAGTTTCACAATGAGACTCCATAAAGCAGAGTGCACTTTGGGCCTGCAGCTGTAGCTCAGTGGTAGAGTCCTCATCTAGCATGTGCAAGCACAGAGCTCCATTTCTGGCATGTCTCCAAGTCTTGCCAGGCATGGTAATTTTCATAAACTTCAGTTACTGGTGCGGTCAGTCAGTACTAGTGCGGTCAGTCAGTACTAGTGCAGTGAGCCAGTACTAGTGCAGTGAGTCAGTACTAGTGCAGTGAGTCAGTACTAGTGCAGTGAGCCAGTACTAGTGCAGTGAGTCAGTACTAGTGCAGTGAGCCAGTACTAGTGCAGTGAGTCAGTACTAGTGCAGTGAGTCAGTACTAGTGTACTGAGCCAGTACTAGTGCAGTGAGTCAGTACTAGTGCAGTGAGTCAGTAGTAGTGCACTGAGCCAGTACTAGTGCAGTGAGCCAGTACTAGTGCAGTGAGCCAGTACTAGTGCAGTGAGCCAGTACTAGTGCACTGAGCCAGTACTAGTACACTGAGCCAGTACTAGTGCAGTGAGCCAGTACTAGTGCACTGAGCCAGTACTAGTGCAGTCAGAACCAAGCTGCTGCCCAGACCATAACTGCAGCCTGGGGCATTCTCCACTCATTGACCCCAACAGAAGTTACAGGTTCATTTCACTTGGTGTTTTTCCCAATCTAAGTTAGAAATGTTGAGATACAGCTCTGAAGCAGAGCACTTGCCCGGGAAGGCCTCGGGTTCCATTCCTGTCAGCTGGAGCTGAACGGCTCCCACAGTATGGAAGCTGTATAATGCAGAGGCCTGAGTTGACTAAAGGCTGTTTCGCTTGCAGCTGAATTCACTGGAGCAGACGGAACAGTCAGGAGGTACTTCCCCCTTCTGTGTTCTCTGCTTTCTCTTGCCACCCACTGAATGAGTTTATTCGTCCTTGGCTTGAAAACCTCCAACAAAATCATGGTTTCATTTTGAGAAACACAACTAATGTCACAGGACACTTTGTGCTGGGTATGAAGCCAAGGACTTTGCAAATACACCTTTGTTCATTTCAACAGAGAGCCTAGCAATGTTTACCTCTGTCTCTCAAGCATACATGGAGAAGGGGCAGTTGGTGACTGGGAGTGGGGTGGGGTGGGCTAAAGAACATGCCCAGGGCCAGAGCCCTGCAGCATCTATGTCTTAGGATTCTAGTCTGAGATAGACCCTACCATTGCAGGACTGCCTGCAAGTAAACACACACAATCTGGAGGAGGTGTTAGACTCAGGCCCATTCTTGCAAAAATCTGTTTACACCCTGTACAGGACAGAGGAATCCCCTGAGTTGAACCAGCAATCTCGTGGAACCCATTGTGGCATCAATCACTTGGTGATTATAAATACCCAGATGTTTTCTTTGTTTTTGTAGTGCCAATAATCCAACTGAAGGCTTTGCATGTGTTAGATAAACACCTTGCCACTGAACTTTCCCTTGCTAGCTCGCCCTTGGTGTTTTGAGAAAGTCTGAATGTGTAGCTCAGGCTGATCTTGAATATACTCTGAATGAATCTATCCTCTAACTTGCAATGTTTCTGTCTCTGGTTTTCAAGTCCTGGGATCCTAAGTGGGTGTTACCGTGCTTAGCTATTCCAAAACCTTTGCCATAGAACAGGGCTTCCATCAAAAACATACACCTTGTGAATATTCCAGGCTGACTCTGCAACCTCTTCTCCACAGTCCCTTCTAAGCCTGAGGTTACCAACTGTGGGGTTTCCAATTGTAGGTGTCCACTCTGCTGACTTATGAAATTAAACTAGGGCCGGAGAGATGACTCAGGGGTTAAGAGCACTGACTGCTCTTCCAGAGGTCTTGAGTTCAATTCCCAGCAACCACATGGTGGCACACAACCATCTGTAATGAGATTTGATGCCCTCTTCTGGTGTGTCTGAAGACAGCTACAGTGTATTTAGATATAATAATAAATACATAATAATGATTTTTAAAAAGTGAAATTAAACAGCAGGCAATTACCCCTTGAGATACTTCAGTAGCCCAGTGTTTGTTTTGCTGTCCTGGGGATTTCTGGGGATTTTTGGCTTTTGTGCTTACTGGGTGTCACAGATGCCCTTCTATGTTATATGTGAATATTCCTGTTGGACATCTATCTAAGGGTCCTGAGAAAAGTAGGATGTCTCCAGATCTGACGCTACGTTTATAATCATTATACAGAGAGGAGGAGAATACATTTCCACGAAACAATAGATGAAAACTAGTTAAAACCCCAGCCCCTTTCTTTTTAGACTGGACCACATACATCCTAGGCTTGCCTCATATTTGCTGTGTGGCAAGGATGCGCTTGAACTTCTGACCCTCTTGCCTCTCTCTGCCCTTTTCCTTTTTCTTTTAATGAAGCCACATTGGTACAAGAAGCATGGCAGTGAACATCAAGCCCGGTGCTTTGGGTGTGTTTCTCAGGTCCTCCCATTGCTGTGACAGAAGCAGACCATGTCTGGCTTTTGTGCCTTCTTTGAGACTCTCCTGTCTAGTTGCCTTGTCCAACTTGGTCCGATGGCTTTTGCTATATCTTACTGTGTTTTATTTTGTTATGTTTGCCTGTTATCTCTCAGAAACTCGTTCTTTTCTAATGAGAGACAGAAAAGAAGAGGCAGATGAAGTAGAGAGGAACTGGGAAACGAGAGGGAGGCGGAACTGTAATTAGATTATATCTGTATGAGGAAAGAATATTTTCAAAAGAACAGTATTCTGGAAGGGCTTTGGGTTGGTTTTGGCTCACATTGGAAGGTCTAGTCCATCATGGTGGGAAAGTTGGAACCCTCTTGAGAGAGCTTGTACAGGTAAAAGAAGAAACAAAAACAGGCAGGAAGAAACAAATGTTAAGATGGATAGGAACAAATTAAAGAAGGGAGCGTGCAGTGCTAAGCCCTGACTGTAAACCGTTGGGACGGTGGAGACTAGAGATAGGCAGTTAGATGTTAGTACTCTGAAAGTGTTTTCAGATAAGGAAAACCCAGAGAGAGGGGGTTGAATGTCAGTATATGAAAGAGATTTGGGGAAAACTCAGAAGTGAGGAGGAGGCCATTGCTGCTTCAAGGTGTCATGGGCTGTGCTCAGGAGGCTAGGGAAGGGGGAGGTGAGTTTGGCTACTTGAAAAATAAATTGAAAAAAAAGGGGGGGAGGGGTGGCTGGATAGATGACTCAGCAGTTAAGAGCATATTGACTGCTCTTCCAAAGGTCCTGAGTTCAAATCCCAGCAACCACATGGTGGCTTACAACCATCCATAATGAGATCTGACACCCTCTTCTGGTGCAACTAAAGACAGCTACAGTGTACTTAGATATAATAATAAATAAAAAATCTTAAAAAAAGAAAGGAAAGGAAAGAGAAAAATAAATTTTAAAATATGAAAAGGATTACTGGGTGGGTACACAGCCTTGAAACTTGAGCATGTTGCCATTTTTGCTTCCAGTTTAACTGCTTTCATATTACATTTAGAAAAAAAAAAAAAAATCCAGTGAGCAGGGGAGGGTATGTGCAGGCTCAGGCAGCTGCGTGGGCCGCAGGCTGCAGGGTGATCGGCCAGAGTCTGGCCCCTGTGCAGCCTATGTGGTCTTGCCAAGCAGCCAGGGTGGGGGTTGACAAGCACACAGGGGCTAACCACCTCAGCGGCTGCAGCTCCCTCTTTAGGGCGAGAAGGCACACACTGTGAATAGTCAGATGAAGGGAAAATAAGCTGGTCAAGGGAGAAACCTACTGGGCGGGTGCTTTCCACCCACTAGCTTACTCACATCCATCCACACTATTTATACTACTGAGCCCTTCTGTTCGGGGGTGGGGGGGGATGTGAGAGGGCTCTAACCATGTGGAGTCCCAATTAGCTCTGTTTAACTATACTAGGTGCTACAGCCCTGCAGTTTCGACAGGATAATTGGGAAGTAACTGGGACCCATCTCCTGGGCGGCTCCAGCTGTGATATATATCATGGATATGCTCAATTAAGTGGACATAATTGGAAAAGCAAAAAGTTTGTGATCAGATTGTTTTCTTCTACTAGTATTGTGAGAAGGATCCTTGATAGGCTTTATCAAGTTTCAAGGCTGTTAAAACTGTTAAAATTAATTTTGTTTCTAATGGACATAGCAGCTATTATGATCCTTCTTAACCTTGTGGTCTGGTGTTAATCATCGAACTGCCCCTGGACTAAGCATGAAGACCCACCCTGAACATCTGAGAGATGAGAAAGGGGGAGATCTGGAAAGCAGAGGGAGCCCTGAGAGAATGAAGTCCCTAGGAAGTGCTGTGGATATGGACACAGCCATATCAAGACTTAAAGGGAAATGGAGGGAAAAAACCTTACCCCCCAACGATGAGGCTCCGATGGGATGGCAAAGCATTTTCTTCTGGTCCATGTGTGTAGAACATCACCATTATAGCTTTTCCTCCCAAGGTAGACCTGAAGACTACTTCCCTATCCTCCTTCACCCCACCTTTGTTCAGCTCTCTATAACACACACCCTGAGCATCCAGAGTTCTAAGGCTCTTCTAGACCATCTGACCCCAGCACTTCTGTGTCTGTCTGTGTTTGTCTTTTTTTCATTCCTTGGCTGCCTCTATTTCAAGTCCATCCCTGGAGCTGTGTAAGGATGAAGCACACCAACACTCTTACAATTAAGATATTATGGGGGCTGGAGAGATGGCTCAGAAGTAAAGAGTGCTGACTGCTCTCCCAGGGTCCTAAGCTCAATTTCCAGCAACCACATGGTGGCTCACAACCATCTGTAATGGGATCGGAATCCCTCTTCTGGTGTGTCTGAAGACAGCAACAGTATGCTCACATATATAAAGTAAATCTTTAAAAATATTAAGATATCACCAGACACAGAAATGGTTCAGATATTGAGAATTTGAGAGAGAAAGAGAGAGAAAGAGAGAGAGAGAGAGAGAGAGAGAGAGAGAGAGACAGACAGACAGACAGAGACAGAGATAGAGACAGAGACAGAGACAGAGACAGAGACAGACAGAGACAGAGACAGAGAGAGAAAATGCCTGTGTACCCAGCCTGGCTCTGAAGGATCAAGCTGTGTTTGTATGGCTCCAGGCATAACCTAGCCCACTGCATTACATTCCCCATTGTCTGTCTTTGCCCAGTTGGAGAATGCTCCCTTAAATATCTACTGAAACTCATGGATTAGGCTATAGAAACATAGTTGTAAATTAACAAACTCGGTTCTCTCCTATAGGACCACTTGGAACAGCCTGTAGCTGCAAATTTGGAGGTACTGTCTCACTGCATCAAGGAAAAACATAGCCTGTGGATGTTTGACCACCCATCATAATGCAAGATAGTCAAAAAATCCAATCCTGTTGACATTGGATGAGTATGACTGACAGTTCATTAGTCATATGTAGTCATAGCCCATGTAAGGACGTGCAGATGTACTTGGTTGCGAAGGGAACCAGCAGGCATGTGGGAAGCAGGCTTTGTGGTGTCTGGGGCATAATGTACCTTTAGCTTCCCACAGAAAGATGTGGTAGGTTGTTTAACTATTTTCCAAGAGCTGGTACGAAGGGAACCCTAGCAATGAGAGAGGCAAGTCTGAGCATAGCTTGTCTGACTGATGGAGGAAGTAGCCAAACAGAAGCCTTTCCCCTTGGATGAGCCGTTTCTGTCAAGCGAAGTCAAGTATAAAGGCAGCACTTGAAGTTTTACATCTCTCAGCATAGTGGGGACCCAAGAGGCACTCATTAAAGTGTGTGCGGTGGTGAGATTGGGAAAGGGCTCAGTGGGTAAAGTGCTCGCCACGCAAGAATGTGATTCCTGGCATGCATAAGGGTCTCCAGAACCACAAAGGCAGTGTTCATAAACTCCTCAGAAACCTTTGTCTCTTTGTTTCTTTCTTTCTTCCTCTCTTCCTTTCTTTCCCTCTCTCTTTCTTTCCTTCTTTTTCATTTTTGTTTTTGTTTTTCTGTGTAGCCTGAGCTCTCCTGGAACTCACTCTGTAGACTAGATGTGCTGGCATAGGTCTCTCTCCAGGTCCAGGGGACAGAGACAGGCAAATTCTGATGGCTTTGCTGGCCAGCCAGATTGCCAAGCTCAGTAAGCAGAATGGAAGCCAACTCCTGGACACACACACACCAGAAATAAAAATAAAATAAAATAAAATAAAAAGAAAGAACAAATTGTTCATTTCTGTCCAGGAGATGGGCATTCTTCCCCTGCTTTTAGACTCCGAGATTTATACCTATGTCTTCCCTGTCCAGGTTCTCAGGAGACCTTTGACCTTGGACTTAGTCTAAGGATCTATGGACTTCCTTAGTTATGAAGTCTTTGGGACTTGGACCAAGTCACACTGCCAGCATCCAAGGGTCTCCAGCTTGCAGAGAGTTTGTCATGGGACTTCAGTCTCCATAACCACAGAAGCAATGCTCATAATCCTCATGTGTCTCCATCACTCCATTCTGTTTTCTGTTGTTCTCTCTGGAGAACCCTAATGCACACCTTAGAAGGATATATGAAGCCCACAGGTTTGTCTTTCCGTTTCTTTCTCTTCTTCTTTCTTTTTTTCTCTCTTTCTTTCTTTCTCGGTTTTGTTTTGTTTTGTTTTTGATTTTTTTTTCAAAACAGAGTTTTTCTGTGTAGCCTTGACTCTCCTGTAACTCACTCTGTAAACGAAGCTGGTCTCAAACTCAAGAGATCTGCCTGCCTCTGCCTCCTGTGTACTAGAATTAAAGGTGTATGCCACCCCCTGGGGGAGCAACGAAGTCCAACTTTCAAGAGGCTTTATCATGTGGGCTACTGGAACATACAGCACTTGGATAACGGAACATACCTTGACCTTACCTGATTGCTCTCTCCCTCTTCAGCAGTAAGTGGCTGGGTGGCTGGAACAGTGGGTATCTTTGACCACATCCAGAAACCAGCTTAATTCTTTAGGCTCTTTTCTCATCCTCTTTTCTTAAAACCTTGGACCTTCTGACTCCAAGAAGACTATATTCTGTCCTGATTCCAGAGACTTCCAAGGGAGCTTCCTTTCCCTCACCTTTTCTGTGTCACTTAGAGGCATAAGCCTTATGTAATCAAAGGGCTTGAACGAAAGGCTGCCATTCACTTCAGTAGCATTTGTCAAATATGAACTGAACACTTCCTCTGAGCCAGCTCATCTATGAACACCCACCCCACCCTGGGTTCTCGGAAGCATCCCCACTCCACCATGTTCTCTGGCATCCTAGCAACCAGAAGCCCTGGTCTGAGCTTTGACAAGGACAGAGGCCATTCCTTGCTGACCACTGTGACTTGCCATCCCAAGCCTCTCAGGACCTGTTGGTGTAGCAGTTCAGATAACTGAAAGCTGCTACTCGTCCCCAAGGACACCAAGAAGCCTTGCCATATCAACTGATCCCCTGGCAGGATGAGTTTCTCTATCACATTCACAGAGCTGGTCAACGTAGCCATACCACAGTGTGGGATAGTGAACTTCAAGGCCCTTCATCTCCTGCTCCAGGGCATCCTGGAGCACATCCAAATCGCTGAGCTCAAGAAAGTCCTTTCAGGGGAAGAGGACTTCCTTCAATCCCCACCAGTGATGTCTATGCCCAGGGAGGGAGATGCCCAGCCCATCATCAACCCAATGAAGAGGCTTAGTAACATCTTTGACCAAGTGATAGACCGCATTGAAAGGATAGAGTGCAAATTGGCTGAGGTGCAGGGCGTACCCACCACCACACAGCTGATAGAGGACAGCCATGGGGACAAGCGGCCCGCTGAGGAAATATGGAATAATATCAAGATCCAGAAGAGGATAGAGGGCAATGAGCAAGCCACAGAAAAGGTAAACCCCACTTCTGGAGAAGAACTCTAGACCCCGCCTCTCCTCCTAGACACCATGTCCCCTCTTCTCCCTTGGGACAGGATATATCCACTTATGGAGAGTAGGTAAGACTTTGTCAGACAGAATTCAGGTTCTAAACTTGCATCCTTAATTGTATACTGAGGAAAGCTGGATACAACAGACAGCATAATTAAAGATTCTGTTGTGCAAAATACCCTGAATAGGCAAATGTTCATATCCTGAAGGCAGACTGGTAGTTTCCAGGAGACATGGGAGGGCCACAGGGCATGGCAACCAGTTGGCTATGGGGTTTCCTTCTGGAGTGATGAAGATGTTTGAAACTCCATCAAAGTGATGGATGTTGAACTTCTTCTATGGTGTCAGTACCACTGAACTCTTTATTTGAATTGGTTAATTTGGCCTGAGGAGATGGCTCAATGGGTAAAGTGTTTGCTATATAAACTTGAGTATGAATTCAGATTCCCTGAACCCATATAAAAGACAGACACAGTAGCTTGTTTCTATAATTCAAGTTCTCCTTCTAAATTTATTCCTCCTTCTCCTCCTCTTTCTCCTCCTCTTTCTCCTCCTCTTCCTCTTCCTCTTCCTCTTCCTCCTCCTCCTCCTCCTCCTCCTTCTTCTTCTTCTCCTTCTCCTTCTCCTTCTCCTTCTCCTTCTCCTTCTCCTTCTTCTTCTTCTTCTTCTTCTTCTTCTCCTTCTTCTCTCTCTCTCTCTCTCTCTCTCTCTCTCTCTCTCTCTCTCTCTCTTTCTCTCTCTGTTTGTATACATGTGAAGAAACCCTTGGAGAAGAGAAGAGGGTATCAGATCCCCTTATAGCTGGTTGTGAGCCACCCAACATGGGTGCTGGGAACCAAATTCAAGACTCTTCATTGCTGAGGCATCTCTCTAGGCTGAATTCCAATTTAATTATAATTCCAATTCAATTATAATGAGTAGAAAGAGGAAATTTCCCAGAAACTAAGAGCCAGCTAGCCTGTCAATCTAAGCAGAAATGAGGCTCTGCCTCAAGCAAGATAGCATGAGAGGACTGACAGACCCCTAAGGGTGTGCTCTAGTTCCTGGATGCATAGCACACAGGAACCTACACTTACACAGCATCATCTATAAACACTCAAAGATCTTTTTTGTTTGTTGTTTTTAGGCTGTTTTGTTTTGTTTTTTGGTTTGGTTTTTCAATACAGGGTTCCTCTGTGTAGTCCTTCCTATCCTAGAACTCACTCTGTAGATCAGGCTGGCCTGAAACTCACCAAGACCCATCTGCCTCTCCCTTCCGAGTTCTGAGACTAAAGTTGTGTGCCACTACTGCCCGACCTCATACAGATGTTTAAATGGCTATTTTGGCTGAAGAAGCAGCTCAGTTGATAGAATGCTTGCCTACATGTGTGAAGCCCTGGGTTGGATCCTTAGCCCCAAATAAAAGCATGTGGCGCATGCTTGCAAGCCTAACATTTGGGAGATAGAAGCTGGAGGGTCAAAAGTTCAAGGCAAATTCCTCACCAGCCTAGGTACATAGGACCCCTGGCCAAATAATAATAACAAAAAATATTGTGTCGTCTAACTCTTCAATTAAAAAAAATGAGGCTTCATGATGATAGTGCACATCTTTAATCCCAGCACTTGGGAGACAGAGGCAGATGGATCTCTGTGAGTTCAAGGCCAGCCTGGTATACAGAGATAGTTTCAGCACAACCATGAGAAACCCTATCTGAAAAATCAATTAATGTGAGGATCTATTATCAGGGATACACTATAGTCATCATGATAATAGGAGCTTCAACTAGGCAAGAGACACAGATTAAATGAGTGACTACACCCCATGAGAAGCAGCCACGTAATGGGTAATTACCCTGATTCTGTAGGTGAGGAGTATCTATAGTTGATACTCAGAAAAGCTCTACAGTTTGCTGGAGGCTCCATAGCCAGTGATACTGAAACCAGGAGCTGAGTCTAGTACTTGACTCAGATGGAATGTCATGCATGCTCCAGTCCTTCCTACTCTACAACGGAGCTATGTCAATAAAGCCAGTCCAGAGGAGTAAGAAAAGAAAACCAGGGCTAGAGCCGGGCGGTGGTGGCACACGCCTTTAATTCCAGCACTCGGGAGGCAGAGGCAGGCGGATTTCTGAGTTTGAAGCCACCCTGGTCTACAGAGTGAGTTCCAGGACAGCCAGGATACACAGAAAAGCCCTGACTCAAAAGAAGAAAGAAAGAAAGAGAGAGAGAGAGAAAGGAAGAAAGAGAGAGAAAGAAAAATGAAAGAGCAAGCAAAAATAAAAACAAACAAAAGAAAAAACCACTTGCTGTTCTTACAGAGGACCTGGGTTCAATTTCCAGTTCCCAGATTCACAACCATCCATAATCCCCATTCTGATGCCCTCTTCTAACCTTCCAGGACACAAGGCATGAACATGGTGTACACACAAACATGCAAGAAAAGCCTCTACACATAAAATGAATAAATCTTTAAACTTTTTTAAATGAAAAGGAAAGAAAGACAATGGCTCAGAAGGGGCTAGAGAGATGACTCAGTGGTTAAGGGTTAAGGCTGCTCTTCCAGAGGTCCTGAGTTCAATTCCCAGCAACCACATGGTGGCTCACAACCATCTGTAATGGGATCCGATGATCTCTTCTGGTGGGTCTGAAGACAGCAGCAATGTACTCATATACATAAAGTAAATAAATAAATGTTTTTTTTAAAAAAAAAAAAGATGGCTCCAAAGGTAAAGCTGCTTGGGACCAAGCTGACAACCTGAGTTGAAGCCCTGAACCTACATGGTGGAAGGAGAGAACTGACTCTACAAGTTACCCTCTGATCGCCATGAATTCCATGAATCTGCATGCATACGCACACAGAGAGAAAAATAATAATAAATGTAATTAATTTAAAAAGGGGGAGGGGAGGGAAACATCCAGGCATATTTTCCAACCAATGGGGAAGGTGAGGCAAAAGATGCTCAGGTTCAAGGGTAGCCTGAACTACCTATCAGACCATCTCAAGGGCCAAGGGTCTAGTGCAGTAGTAGTACACTGTCCTACCAAGCATATAGCCTTACGCTTCATCTCCTGTGAAGAAGGGCTGTGGATAGGAGAACTGAACTCTCACCCACTGCTGCAAGAAATGGAAGAAGGTGCAGCTCCTCTGGAACGCAGCTCACAGGTCTCAAGAGATGAAACAGAGAGTTACCATGTGACTGTGACAGAAGCCCCATTCCTGGGTATGAAATCAAAACAACTAAAAACAGATTCAACCAAATACCTGCACACTGGTGTACCTAAGAAGTCACCCAAATGTCTCTCAGCTGAGGGTGCTTCTGCACTGACCCCCACATCCATTCTGAGCCAGGGAGCTTGCACAGCTCACCCTCCACCACGGTCTGTGAAATGGAGATCAGAGTTATATCTCCTTCTTGAGCTTCTGGTCTCTAGAGGAAGGGTCTTTGACACTCAGCTAGGACTAAGTAAATCGCAGGCCATGTGAGACATGGGGTGGAGGAGGTGGGGAGATATAGTTTAAGCTAAGAAGAAAGATGACATTTTGAGATCCAGGAGCAAGGCTGAAGGTCTGGACTGAGTGAGGCACTGTTTTCAGGAACTCCTCTCTTCCAGTGTCCACCAGTCTATATACCCTGATGGTTAGAAGAACCCTAGACTAGAGAGAAGTAGAGAACTGCCACTAGCTTGGGATGGATTTAGAGACAGGAAGGGCTCTTCTCACCCCTACTGTGTGGCAGAGTCATTAGAGTTACACCAGTCACCCAGCAAGTATCAGGTGAGAGCCTAAACTGGACCCCAGCCACAGTCAGGCTTTTGTAGAGATGATTAAAGAAACAGGCTACCCTATCTCAGTGTTGTGTCTTGTGACTTTCCTGGGCTGCGCATCTGTCCTGTCCTGCTTCCTTCTCCCTTGCCCTTTGCTCTCTATCCAGGAAAACAGTGCTCTATGTGTACCATGTGAGCTACACACTTCCCCAGATGGCACTTTTAAGATCTGTAGTAACTCTACAAGGCATGTGCTTATTAATCCCAGCTTTCAGATGGTGAAGTGGGAGTACAGGTTAACTGAGACATGTGAGGTCATTACACTGGGACATAGAGACGCCATCAAAGCCTGGCAGAGTGGGCAGGTGGATCCTGGCAGAGTGGGCAGGTGCAGCCTGGCAGAGTGGGCAAGTGAATCCTGGCAGAGTGGGCAGGTGCAGCCTGGCAGAGTGGGCAAGTGAATCCTGGCAGAGTGGGCAAGTGAATCCTGGCAGAGTGGGCAAGTGAATCCTGGCAGAGTGGGCAGGTGCAGCCTGGCAGAGTGGGCAGGTGGAGTGACTCCAGCCCTTTCTACTGGCAGGAAAGGGTGGGGACTGATAACTGCCAATGGATGTTTCCTTATCCTAAGACTGTAGTTGGAATTCACATGAACTGGAGCCAAAGACACAGCTCAGAGAATAGAATGACCGCCTAGCATGCATGAAGCTTTGGGTTCTATACCAGCAACACATAAGCCAGGTATGGAGGCTACATTCCATATGTGAGTGATACAGGAAGGTCTGGGTTTCAAGGTCATCCTTGAGAAATATTCAGTTCAGTGCTGGGCTGGACCACATGAGAGCTCACCTTAAAAACAATTCCCATCAACTGTAAATCATACAGTGCCACATTCAAGGTGCTCTGCCTATGGCTGATATCACCATCATTCAGAGATTTAGCCAGAGCAGGAAAACAAGGAGGGAATCTCAGTGAGTCAGGAGGCCCTGACTCTGTGGGCACACAGGGGCCTGAGGCTGGGGAGTGCTGGAGGGCACAGAAACTCTGTCGGGTCAACACAGCCAGGTCTGACACTGGGCAAAAGAGCCAAGCCATCCAGGAAGACGTGTCAGTCATTCTGCTGAGGGGAGGAGGCTGGAAGGAGCACATGCTCTGGGAATCCATTTATATAAAGTGTCTAGAAGAGGCAAATCCAAAGAACTAGAGAGAGGATTTGTGGTTCCTAGGAAGGAGCGGCAGGAGGACTGACTGCTGACGGAGAAAGAGTTTCCTTTCGGGGCAATAAAATGTCTTGAAATTACACAAAAGCATGTGTTCAGGAACAGGACAGAGTAGGTATGCCTGGGCCAGCATCAGCCTTGGTGGGCTTCAAGAAAACACAGCTGGAGACAAGGCTGCCCTTGAAGGCCTAGGGCCTCATGGCAGGACGGGTAGACACAGATGTTGGAAGTGCTAGCCACAGCTTGCCTTGTTGAGTAAAGGCTTGTAGAACTCTCTCGTGCCCTGAGAAGCCGAGGAAGACCACCTGCTCTGCTCAGGAGAGGCTTTATGGGTAGGATCAGACCTGGCACCATAACCCTCAGAGGACTGTCTGTCCCCATAAGGAGTGTTCTGGCCATTAGAGCGTGCTGCCAGCGACCCACTGAATGAGGTTGCCAGTGGTTCCTGCTGCGAGAACCATGGGACTCCTTAGGTCATTGTCTGCCTGAGCTTCGCAGTGAGGGTGGCAGCCAGATGTCACAGAGATGCTGGGATCACCTCCACCTCGCCTTCCACACCCTTTCTCTGGGATGCTTGGGTTATTGTATCCTGCCACCCTTAGTAGTCACCCCTTAAAGGCACAAGAAAAGACCGTTGCTCTCAGTATTCACTCCAGAGAAGGCAGAGGTTGCCTGGAAAACCAACACCCACACCAGAAGCCTCCTGCCCCACAGTGGGTCCAAGGCCCGCGCACACTGGTCCCACAACCACTCGTTATTAGCAGAGTTAGGCTGCTGTGTTTCTCCATCCCAATACAACTGACATAGGGGGTCGGATCACTCTCTCTGGCTTGGAACTGTCCTGTGCATCGGAGGTACTGAGTAAAGCCACAGACACTGGAAGTGCCACCCTCGTACACTTAAAACATATCCAGATACTACCAGACGCCCACCAACCTAGGTGGGGACTACTGGATTAGGAAACCTGGGCTCCAGGCTGGGGGTGGGTGGGAGACACATATCTGTAACCCCAGGACGAGAGAGGCAGAAGGATTACCTTAACTTCAAGGTCAAGTTGGTCTACATATCAGGTTCAAGGTGTAACTAGATGTCAGACTCATATCAGGAAGAGAGGAAGGGTGAAAAGGAGAGATGAAGAGAGAGGGAGGGAGAGGAGTCGGGAGGGAAAGAAAGAAAAAAAAGAGAGAAGAAAACTGCCTGGTCTACAAACCAAGTTCCAGGTCAGCCAAGGCTTCACAGAGAAAACTTGGAGCGGGAGAGAGAGAGAGAGAGAGAGAGAGAGAGAGGGAGGGGGAGGGAGGGAGGAAGAGAGGGGGGAAGGAGAGAGAGGGAGGGGGAGGGAGGGAGGGAAGGAGAGAGAGGGAGAGAGAAATTAAGCTTCGGTGACAGCCTCAGCCTCAGCCATCTTTTCCAGATTGTAGCCCACTTTCTATCAGCAGCCCACAGCCACAGCACTTCCCACACCAGCTCCCTCTAGCAGGTTTCTCCCAAATTGTGGGCCCAGATCCCTCATCTCCCTGGGAGGCTGCCTTTGTTGGTCCCTTTCTGGTTGAGACCCTGGTTTTCTTAAAGAATGACTCTGGCACTCAGCTTCAAAGGAGAAAAGAATGACATTAGCCCTTTGTTTTGTTTTGTTTGTTTGTTTGTTTTTTCAAGACAGGGTTTCTCTGTGTAGCCCTGGCTGTCCTGGAACTCACTCTCTAGACCAGGCTGGCCTCGAACTCAGAAATCCGCCTGCCTCTGCAGAAATCTGCCTGCCTCTGCCTCCTGAGTGCTGGGATTAAAGGCGTGCGCCACCACTGCCCGACTTAGCCCTTTGTTTTTGAGGTTGTTCCAAATGGCCTCCCTACCCTTCTATCCCACAACAAAAGTATGCCTATTGTGCATCATACAAATTAAAATGGCTTCACAATTAATTTGGATGTGGGGATTGTCCAATGTTGCTTAAAGGTGTTGGTTGTAGAGACTCAGGGCTGAAGCTGCTGTGAGTGCTTTGGCCTGGGTTGTCGTCCTTCCCAGAGGACTGGGAAGGACTTTGGCTGTTCTTCAGTCTCCATTCCCATCTGTCACAGCTCTCTATGTGGCATGTCAGCCTAGGTAGCTGATTGCTTTGGGTCCCTGCTTAAGGCCTGAGAACTCTAGAGAGAGGGCCATCACAAGCAGGGACATGCCTGACCTCTAGTGCCCCGGTCAGGCTGGGTAGCTTCTGGACTTGATTCCTTGTAAACTCAGCTCCATCCAAGTCCAGTCTGAGTGCCTGCAGAGAGGGAGAACTTTCCCCTAAGGCCGAAGAATCGCTGAAGAATATACACCAACTCAAATAATATGCAAAAGCACAGAGCTTTTATTCAGCTGAATTTCCTGAATGCAGGGGTCTCCCCGTTTGAGAATGGAGACCTGCGGTGGACTCACAGGCCCAGCTTTTCGTGTCAGTTAGGGGTAGGGGGCATGTGCCCTTTTGCCTGGATTGGCAAGCTCTATCTCGAGGGGTCTGACTGGTTCTACACTTGGCTCTGGAGACTTCCCAGAGTGTGGCTTACTCACTCTAGCTACCTATTCTTACTTCAGCCGAGATGACAAGATGTCCTCGGATTGGCTGCCTGAGGCTGTGGCTGACTGACCACGGGTTCCTGGATCCTGGGTTCTCATTTCTGGAAAACAGAAACTTAGGCCTAGTCTCTCAAACTGCCAGTTTGCAGCCTGTCATGGAGTCAGCCTGGCTCTGGCTAACTCGGTCCTCTCAGTCGCAGGGCATATCCCAGGCATGAAAGGCAGCAGATGGATTACTGGCCACAGGAAAGCTTCCAAGGCAGTGTCACAAAACAGACCCTCAGCCAGAACAGAACCCTGCTTCCATTTTGAGCCTTCAGTCATGGGGCAGCCCAAATATTCTGCCATCCTTTCCGGGTAGTTGTTGTTGTTTTAGACAGGGTCTCATATACCCAAGGCTGGCTGCAAAGTTGCTCTGAAGCAGAGAATGATCTTGGCTTCCTGATCGTCTTGCCTCTGGGTACTGGGATGTCAGGTGTGGCCCTACCTGGCACTTAGCTGTGTTTGTGGGGAAAAGTTACTCCAGCTTGAGGACTTTGGTCCCCGAGTGGCTCTAAAGGAGACAGGAGAGAGGAAGCAGGAATAGACAGTGGGGTCTACATATAGCACAGGTCTCTCTGAAGAACAGCTTCCAATCACAAATACATGGGGCCTAAAAACCCATCTCAAGCCTGGTGATAGTGGCACACACATTTAATCCCAGCACTCAGGAGGCAGAGACAGGTTTGTCTCTGTGAGTTCAAGTCCAGCCTGGTCTACAGACTGAGTTCCAGGATACCCAGGGCTACATAGGGAGATCCTGTCATCATCATCTTCATCATCATCTTCTTCATCATCATCTTCATCATCATCATCACAGTGGTATTTTACTACTTTATTAAGCTATTCCACAGAAGTTGTGGAGACTGTACTAGTGCTCGGGCCCTGACCTCTAGTCCCAGCTCTGCCACACTATGCTCATGACTCTTGTCTTGATATTTGAAATCTGCGAATACAGGTCTCCTATGTTGCTCTTTAGAATTGCTTTGGCTATTCCAGAGCCATGAGATTCCATGAGAACCACAAGTTTATCAAGCTTTGTGAATTTACCGGGTGGGGATCGGATTAGATTAGAATGGGTTGATAGACAAGTTTGGAGGGTGTGGCTATCTTAGCAGTGCAGTTTGGGTGGTTAAGAGCACTGGCTGTGTTTCCGGACGGCTGGGATCCATTTCCAGCACCTTAAAGCAGCTCACAGCTCCTAACTCCAGCCCCAGGGGACCTGACATCCTCTTCTGGACTCCTAAGGTACCAAGCAGTCACATGATGCACAGATAAGATATAAAAATAGGTAAAAAAAAAAACAAAAAAAAAAACATTCTTACCACATACACATTGTGCATGAAATCGTTAAGGGATAAATAAAACATTTTAAGACAGAATCATGAGGAGAGGATATTCTCTAATTATTTGAGAAATCTTTATTGACCTAACTAACCAGGCCACGGATGGAACCCAAGTGTCTGGTGAAAGGAAAAGTGTCCACTGAGGACCACCGAGACCACGCTCTTAGCAGAAGACAGCCTTTTGTTCCAGAGGGACAGAGGGCAGGGGATAAGAGGTACTGACAAGAGCTAGAGGAGGAGGGAGAAGGGGAGGAAGGAAGAGGGGGAAGGGATATTTATCCTGGAGGACAAAGGACTGACTCCAGATAGAGAGAAGACAGATAAGGCCCATAGGCAAATGCTGGTTTATAAAGGGAGAGGGGAAACCCTGCGTTAGGGTGAGGTGATTAATTTTAACTGGGCATATTCATTAGGAGGGAGAAGAGGCTAAATACATAAGGGAATAGACCTTGGTGGCTACCTTTAGGAGTGTAAGCAGAGGGAACTGAGCAAAGCAAAGGGAACAGGGGCGGGTTGGGGAGAAGGGCAAGGCCTCCCAGGTTGGGCAGCAGGCTGGGCTGGCCAGAGGCCCTCCCTTCAGGCCTTCTTGCTGATCTTGTTCTGCTGTTCTAGTCAAAGCTAGCCTTGAACTAGCTATAGCACAAGACAACCTTGACCTCTCAGTGCGCTGGCCTCTGCTTCTGAAGTGAAGAATGTCGCTCTGCTCAAGCCTGCAGGCCTGCATTTGTGTCATTGAATTTCCTCAGAACTTGCTGTGAAGTGAGATTACTTTCTTCATTTTGGAAAGCCTGGGAATACAATAGCTTTTTGCAAAATGATATTGTGCCTATTCTACACACCAGCTGAATTAATTTATTAGGGTTTTT
>NW_022196894.1:1222640-1272640 GCF_008632895.1 Mastomys coucha
TGTAGACCAGGCTGGCCTCGAACTCAGAGATACGCCTGCCTCTGCCTCCCAAGTGCTGGGATTAAAGGCGTGTGCCACCACTGCCCGGCTAATTTTTTAGTTCTAATCATCGTTTTTCTCAGTACTTTTTAAAAAAAATTTTAATTTGATACATTTTTTAGATTTATTATCTTTTCTGTGTATAAGTATTTTGCTTGCATTGCGTGTATATGCCAGTAGAGTATCCTCTGGGAGTGGTGTTAGGGAAAATTGTGAACCTTCACAATGGAGGTCCTCTGCAAGAGCAACAAGCGCCCTTGAGAACTGAGGTACCTCTCCAGCCCCTTTAGCACTTTATTTTTTGTTTTTTTGTTGTTGTTTTTTGTTTGCGGGTTTTTAGTTTTTGTTTTTGTTGTTTGCTTTGTTTTCTGAGACAGAGTTTCTCTGTATAGCTCTGGCTGTCCTGGAATCCACTCTGTAGACCAGGCTGGCCTGGAACTCAGAAATCTGCCTGCCTCTGCCTCCCAAGTGCTGGGATTAAAGGCGTGCGCCACCACTGCCTGGCCTGTTCCAGTGTCTTAAGATGGACGATTGCATTCAGATATTTGTTGAGTGACATAGTCACTGGTAGTTACAATAAATGCCTCTGTATACTCTGCTCCTGCATCCCGTAAGTGTTAATCTATTGCTTTCATTTGGTGTTGGTACAGTCCCTCTAGATTTCTTTAGGTCACTGTTCTCAGAGAATATCCTCTTATTTTCCTTTCAACTTATTTATGACTTTGAATTTGAAATATGTCTGATGCCTGGAAATTTAACATTCCTGATGCTGAGGCAAAGGAGTTCGAGTTTCAGGCCAGTCTGGGATGCAAAACAAATAAATAAATTTGTCTCAAAATAAATAAGTAAATAGCTATGGTGCTCTTAGGCTGATGAGATACCCCAGTTGGTAATGTGTTTGTCACACAAGCATAAGGATCTAAGTTCCAACCACACCAACCACATAAAAAGCCAGGCATGTGATTTCTACTTGGAATCCCAGTGCTGGGTACGCAGAACCCAGAGGAAACCTGGGACTGCTGGCCACTCATCCTCTACTAATCAGTGATCTGCAAGTCCCACTGAAAGCCCTGGTTCAAAAAAATGAGGTGGATGGTGACTGAGAACAACAGCCAGGGTGACCTCTAGGGTACACACACATAAAGATACCCCTACACACTCATACGTGTGCCCACGTGCACACACACACACACACGCGCGCGCTAAAAAGTATCCTTTACATAGCATGTAACTGGATTTTTGTTTTTGTTTTTCCACAACAGGGTTTCTCTGTGTAGCCCTGGCTGTCCTGGAGCTCACTCTGTAGACCAGGCTGGCCTTGAACTCACAGAGATCTGCCTGCCTCTGCCTCCCAAGTGCTGGGATTAAAGGCGTGCGCCACCATGCCTGGCATAACTATATCTCATTGTTACCCATTCTGCCACTCTTCATCTTTTACTAGGAAGTTTCATCCTTAAAATGTATATAAATTATACATTTGTTCTTAGTGTAATTGTAGAGAAGTACTGGATTATACCATGTTGTTATGTGTGAAATGGTTAATCACACTTCAGGGTGTTTGCACACATGACCATGTTTCCACTCCCACTCACTTTATAGCTGAAGAATCAAAACCTAAAAAGTCATAGAAAATCAGCAGTCACTGTGAGCAGAGCCATGGCCCCAGCATCACAGGTGTGAGCGTCTGTCCCAGAGGTTACCCAGAGGGGCAGCAAACTCTTCTGCCCCCCTCAACTGTCTGTCATCCCTTAGAATCAGTAAAGAAACCCACTTCATGTTGACTTAGGAAAAATAATAGAATTTATTGTTTTTTACTTTCTAAATTGCTTTAAATGACTGGGAGTGGGATGGGGGATGGGTAGGCCCTGCAAATTCCTCTCTCACCAGCCAGAGTCAGTCTCTACATGGAACCAGAGGGCTCTTTGAAAACTATGAATCCACAGGACTTGGGCAGCAGAGGCAGAACTGTAAGTCAGTGTAGGCTGCATAAGTAAGTGCCTGGTCAGCCTGGGCTATGCAGTGAGACTCTACCTCAAAAAAACCAGTCAATCTGTAATTTTCAATTAAAATAAATAAATATGCAAGTCTAGTTCCATCTTCCTTGCTCTGAGCCTCCAAGGGCTCCCCATGAAGGCTGCTTCTACTGCCTCTCTACGGCCTTCATATCCACTATACATCACACACAGACACGCACGCACACACACAGACACACACACACACACACACAGACACACACACACAGACACGGGGTGGGGGGAGAGGGGAGAGGAGGAGGAGAGATGAGGGGAGAGGAGGGGAGAGAAGAGAGGGAGAGAAGGGCAAGGAGAGGGAGAGGAGGGGAGGGGAGAGGGGAGAGGAGAGGAGAAGGGAAAGGAGGGGAGAGGGGAGAGGGCAAGGAGAGGGAGAGGAGCAGAGGGAGAGGGGGAGGGAGAGGGAGAGGAGGAGAGGGAGAGGGGGAGGGAGAAGAACTATATTGTATGCCTTTCCTACCCAGGCTGCTTAGGGATCATAGCGCTGCTCTCAGTTTCCTTTGCTGGTCTCTGGGTATATCCATTTTAGAAGATCCCTTAGGTGGCTCACACCAAAAGCCACCTTCCAATTTGACTTATTCTTTCTCCAGCAGATTTCATGGCTTCCTCCCTTTTCTCCCTTCTCAGTTTACCAGGACTCTGCAGGATCTGCTCAGTGACCTCCATATTCTCAAGAACACTGTTGAGACTATCCAGAAGGACGTGGACATGATTAAGTTTATATTTGAAAAGGTAGTCATCTCTCTCCCTTTGCCCCACCAGAAGGGAGGAGAAAGGTTTAAGCCACCCTAGCAAACTGTTTGTCCTGCCCTCTGAACTGTCTGTCATCCCTCAGAATCAGTAAAAAAAACCCACTTCATCTTGACTTAGGAAAAATAATAGAATTTGTTTTTTACTTTCTAAATTGCTTTAAATGATGGAGTGGGATGGGGGATGGGTAGGTGGGGGTGGGGTATGTATGTGGGTTTTGTTTTGTCTTTTTGGATTTTTTCGAGACAGGGTTTCTCTGTATAGTCCTGGCTGTCCTGGAACTCACTCTGTAGACCAGGCTGGTCTTGAACTTAGAAATCCGCCTGCCTCTGCCTCCCAAGTGCTGGAATTAAAGGTGTGCGCCACCACTGCCAGGCTATGTATGTGTTTTAACGTTTTATGTATGGGTGTTTTGCTCACCTGCATGTCTCTGTGCCATGTGTGTGTCTGGTGCATGCAGAGTTCAGAAGAAGGGGTCAAATCCCCTAGAACTGGAGTTTCAGATGGTTGGGCGCCAATATATAGATGCTGGGAGGTTCAGAGTTGCCGGAGGATTGGGCAACTGCAGAAGTCAGGCTCACCAGCTTTCCTGTCACTTGGAAGCACTCTAGAAAGCAGGCTAACCTAGCACAGGGGCAAGAGCTTCTACTATGCCAGGTCAGCAGCTTGAGCACATCCTAGCCTGCCATGGAGAGACGTGGAATCCCTGATGCAAGAGGCAGCAGCCTCCAGACCACAGCAGATGAAGTGGACCTGGAGTTGGGAGCCAGGTCTTCACCTGCAAGCCACAAAGTGTTGCAGCTGGTCCGTTTGCCCCAAAGAGAGTGATTTAATGTATCATTTGAGCCTTGTGCTAATCTGGGGCTGGGTCAGGAACACAAAACGCTAGAAAGGACACCTTGGGGCAAGTATGTCTGAGAAATAATTCCTCCTTGGCCCATCTCTTGCAGATTCAGTGTTCTCAATGTTAATCTACTCTGTAACAGGGTACCTTGTAGCCCAGCCTGGCCTCCTGTAGTAGAAATTGGCTTAGATCTGATTCTCCTGTCACTCCTGGTTTTATGCAACACTGTGGATCGAGCTGAGGGCTTTGGATATGCTTGGCAAGCAGGTCACCAACTCAGCTACACTGCCATCTCTCCTCTTGAAGATTCTTTTTTTTGTTTTTTGTTTTTTTGTTTTTCGAGACAAGGTTTCTCTGTGTAGCCCTGACTGTCCTGGAACTCACTCTGTAGACCAGGCTGGCCTCAAACTCAGAAATCTGCCTGCCTCTACTTCCCAAGTGCTGGGATTAAAGGTGTGCGCCAACACAGCCTGGTGTTTGAAGATTCTTTTTCCCCCATAACATAACATTTTTATTGATCCCCTGCTAACTTCATATCATGTACCCCCACTCACACTCACATTCCAGTCCTTTCATGTCTGTTTTGCCTCCCTTGTGACCTTGCCCCTCTTGAAGATTCTTAATGATCTTAATCATTAAGATTAAGCATGCTTAATGATTCAGCTTCCTGAAAAATTCAGAGATTGTTAAATACTTTGTAGCCCAACATTTCCCAAACTTTTTTTTTAATGGAATCCTTTTTCTCTCCTGGGAAATTCCATCCTTCCAATCCAAAATCCATCAACTAATATGGTGAGACGCAGCCAGGCTGGGACCAGAACCCATACCCCAGGCTCAGATTCGGTTTCTTGTACAGGTAAACCCACAAAAAGTGGAACTTCTCAGTGATGACTTGAAAATACAGAACCGGAAGTTGGGTGCCCTGCAGCGGGAAGTGGTAAGACCCTTGGATTCTAGCCTCTTGCCCTGTGCACTAGGGGCTATAATGACTTTGGAGAACCCACCCTGCCCTACCCTGGCACCCACTCACTTTCTCCATCCCACTACACAGGTTACCCTCCAGAACAAGGTTCGTGCCATCCCCCAACCTGAGGACATGGTGCTCTGGAGTAGCCTCCATGAGGCCATGTTCAATCCAGTGAGTGGGAAAGGAAGACTGGAATAGGGGGGTGGGGTGAGGGGATGGGAACAGACCAATCAGCTCAGCTCCTTCCCCTGCAGGAACAGCTGAAGCTGGAAAGGGAGCCGTCCAATGTCTGGCAGAGCATGACCTCTATTCCAGAGTCTTCTTTGGAGCAGTCTGAGGATGCTGACTTCATTCATACTCCCATGCACAGGGTCACCCCTGTGGTGCAGTTTGCAACTACAGCAGCCCTCAGGGAGGAGCTCCCTCAGGGTCTTGAACTTGCTGACTCCCAGAGGCTAGAGCAGGTTGAGGCCTCTGTATCTCAGACTCAGGCCTCTGTGTCTCAGATACAGAGGCTAAGACAGGCTGTCCCTGCCCCTGCCCCTGTCCCTGCCCCTGTCCCTGCCCGCGTCCCTGCCCGCGTCCCTGCCCGCGTCCCTGCCCCTGTCCCTGGATTTGTGCCTGAGCCTGGTTTCATGCCAGTCTATGGGCCTAGACCTGAAATGGCTCCCCCAGGTGCATGGGCCGTATCACCAAGAAGCTGGGCTAGGGATACCGCTTGGCCTGTATGGGGTATGGGTCCGGGTCCCTACCAGCCTGGCATAGATCCACTTCGCCCTATGGGCCCGATGCCCAGGGCTCCTTTTCCAGGCATGGGAAGTGAAATAGCATGGACTCAGGCACTGCTGCAAGAGACCTACAGGCTCCCAGGTCTTGAAGAAAGAGGGCCTGAATATGAGGAATTCTACCAGGAAGGCTATCAGGAAGAGATGCCTATGGATGAGGCTACCCAGGAAGAGATCGCTATATATGGGGCTCTCGAGGAAGAGATCCCTACGGAAGGGGCTCCCCAGGAAGAGATGTCTATGGAAGAGGTTCCCCAGGAGAGGATTTCCAAGCAAAGGGTTCCCAAGTACAGAACCCCCAAGGAGAGGGCTACCCATCACAAAACCCCCAAGGATGTGTCCCCCGAAGAAAAGGTGATCCACAAAGGCAGAGCCCAGAAGGGCAAGGCCCCGGAAACACACCGCCGTAAGGGCCCTCCAACTGCCTTAAAGAAGCTGAGGTCTGCTGTTGCCATAGCTGCAGCAGCTGCTGCCGCCTATGCAGCCGCAGCAAACACAGCTGCCCAGGCAGCCAAAGATGCTGTCAAGTCCATCCAGGATGCTCCTGCAAGCCAACTGGCTACCAAAGCAGCATTAACGGCATCAGCAGGGCCTTTACAGTCCTTTGCAGATTTCCTGGGTGCAGGATTTGGCCGTGGGGCCACCAGCATACCCTTCGGTGAGGGTGAGATGGAAGAATTTCCTGAAGAGTTTGCAGCACCCTTTAACCCCTTCACACCCAAACCAAACCTGTCCCAGGCCATGATAAATGCCATGCATGCTACAAGTCCTGAAGAAAAGAAAAAGGCTGTGCAGTACTCCATGAGCCATATTGCCAAGATACCTAGCAGACATAACTCCCTGAAAGAAGAGTTTGTCAATCTGTCAACCACCTTAAACCAGCGCTTAAATTACTTAGGTAGGCCTGGCCAATATGGGGAGGGCAGCAGAGGCTTTGGTTCTCCCTGTAGCCTGCCTCCTTGGGCTTCCTCTCCCTCCCTCCCCCTCTGTTTCCCCCTCCCTCCCTCCCTCCTTCCCTCCCTCCCTCTCTCTCTCCCTCCTCTCTTGCTCTAAGGCAGGGTTTCTCTGGTAGCCCTGTCTGTCTTGGAACTCACTCTGTAGACCAGGATGGCCTCAAACTCAGAGATCTGCCTGGTTTTTCCTCTGAGTGCTGGGATTAAAAGCATGCACTACCATGCTTGGTTCACAAAAGAATTTCTTTTGTGAGTTTCTTAAAAACTGTAATAAAAAAATCTGTTATTCTCTTTAAGTGCCCCCAGACTTACTCCCTGTCTCCCTGTGGGATGTGGCACAAACATGGGAGCTCTCTCCAGTCACATTCCTCCATCAATCCTTTTAACAGCTGGTCCCTCTTTTTACTTTCAGCTAACATGGGAAGCACTGGCACACTTGGTAACACAGTAAATGTACTGGAAGAAAAGATTGTTAACCTCCAGAAGGCCAGGCTGCAGGTCAGTGTCATGATCACAGAGGGGCTTTGGAGAAGATGGTGGCGTGGCTTGAGCCAGGATCCAGCCTCCTGCCTATCACCCCCTGTCCCCCAGTAAAGCTCTGATGCAGTGCTCGGGAGGGCACAGCAGCTGCATACATGCAGAGTTAATCCAGTGGCTCTGCTGTCCCTGTCAGATGTGTTATCAGATGACAGACTGGCGTACACAGGCCTGGCACGTCTTCTTGGTCTCAGGACCCTTCTACTTGTAGCGATGTCACTGTGAGGCAGGGGCCTTGGATGTCACTGTGAGGCAGGGGCCTTGGATGTCAATGTCTCTCCTGTTTAGGAAGAAGAGCTGGAGAGAGTTTGGGGCCACCAGATAGATATGATGAAGAGTCACTACATGGTGCTGGACAGGGCAGTGGAAAGGCTTCAGATTCGCATGGATGACTTGAAGGTTCGGAGGTCTGAAGACCAAGAGGGAGGCACAGGAGAATCACTCCTTGGGACTACGAGACCATCCCCTAAGGGTCTACAGAATACAAGGGAACTAGACAACATTTTATTCTGCAGAAATTATACTTCAATTAAGAATAAATCCCAGGGCCAGGCAGTGGTGGTGGTGCACACCAGCACTCTGGAGGCAGAGGCAGATGGTCTCTGTGAGTTTAAGGCCAGGCTGGTCTATAGATCGAGTTCCAGGACAGCTGGGGCTACACAAAGAAACCTTGTCCAAAACCAAACCAAACCAAAAACAGAAAACAAAAACCATACAAACAAATACCTGTAACCTCAGGGGATTCAGTGCCCTCTTCTGGATCCCATGAGCACCATGGCATGTCCGTAGTACCCATACATACATGCAGCTAAAACATTTATATACATAATTTTTTTTAAATAATCACCCACACATATAGGGCCTGGACAGTGCCCAATCTTGAGAAACTTTGTGTCACCAACCTGAGGGTAGAAGGCTAGATTTAAGGCTTAGTGACATTTTCTGAAGGGATCAATGAGTGAATAGGGGCTTTCTTGCACCAACAGTTTATGTTCATAACATTTTCCTTGAACCAGTTCTTCCTTCCTCGGGGTTGAGAATAGAACCTAGGGCCTCATGCATGCTAGGGAAGCAGGCTAGCACTGGGGCAGAGAAAGCAGCTAAGTGAGAGTCCAAACTGGGGTTTTTTTCCCACCACCCCCCTTGTTGGTGACCTTGGAAAACCATCTGGAGACAAGATGGATGTGGTAATGACTTGACGTGAGTTACAGTTGAGCTTAACTTCAAATAACATAAGAGTCCCCAAGTAACTGACTAAGATATAGATGTATTATCTGTCACATTAAAAAAAATCAAGCATTGGTTTAGAGCTGGTAGGGTGTCTGTTGGTGTTGCAGAGACAAGCTCCATTTTCTAGTTCTTTGTGACTGCCATTCATAATGTCACCTCTTGGAACATCATGGCTCCTCTCTGATCATTAACTTTTATGTTCAAGCCAGTGGCAAAGAGGGTAGAGGATGGACATGCAGGTGAGATGGTAAGTGCTTGCCTAGCATCCACTGAGCTTTGAGCTCCGTCCTTAGCGCTACTTGGACACAGCGAGGGTGGGTAAAGAAGGTTAACCATACCCTTTAACCCCCATTTACATCCCAGTCAGAATAAATACAAGGCAGATGGAAGACTGCAGTCCTCAACTACGTAACTAAGTTGAGAGTTTTTCCTATGGGTGAGGGAGACCAGAAGAGAGAAGAAGCCAGTGTGCGACCTGAGAGAAAAAAAGGGATCCTAGGCTTTGGGGACAAGGGAGACTCTTCTCAAGCAAGCAAGTTGCTGCTCCTGTCATGGGGAAAATAAATCCGTAGGGGACAAGCCAGCACTAGTAGAGGATTTTGTGAAACTATGTGACAGGAAGTGAGGGTTTCCCCTTAATGCTTGGGTACTATGTGAGGTGTGCGACTAGTGTTCTGCTTTTAGCAGTGTACACTGGGACCCCATCGTAGATCAGACAAAGTGAGCTGGCCTTAACCATCTAAGGGAGTGAATCTCCAGACCTGGTCTGTGCTGCTTTTGGGTTGACACCATCTCGGAGGATCAGCTTGTCCCTTGCTCCTTTCCTGGTCCTGCTGCCTGTCTGTGAACATGAACCTTCTAACAGTCCCACCTGCTTCTTGTCCACATGGCAAAGTCAGAGGCACAGAGTAGATGTTACCCTCAAGGTCACAACAAAGGCTGACTCTCCTGTGTTCTGTTCTCAGATCCTCAAGGCGGAAATCGAAAGGCTGGATCTGGTTAAAGCAGATAAGAAAACGATGGATATGGAGCTGAATGAAGTAAGCAGAGATCTCCTCTCCCCACTAACCCTGAGCCTCTGATTTGCCAAACAGGGGAACAGAAGCCCCCTCTGCATTTATTCATTCAGGAAACCCCACTCCTCTCAAAAGTTACCCACCCACTCCTCTTTTCCATGACTGGAGATTGGTGACACTATTATTTTAAAAATCAGGCAACAGATCAGGTGTGGAGACACACGCCACTTGGGAGGCAGAGGCAGGTAGACTTTGTAAGTTTAAGGCCACCAGCCTAGTCTACAAAGTGAGTCCTAGGCTGGCCAGGGCTACATAGCAATCCTGCCTCAAAAAACAAAAACGAAAACAAAAACAAGATTTAAAAAAAATCAGGCATCAATCAGTCTGGGTATGTAGCTCAATTGGCTACAAGCCAATTCTGGCATGCATGAAGGCTTGGTTTCAATCCCCAGCACCCCATGAACTGTGCATAGTGACAGGTACTCATAATTCTACCACAGAAAGCAGAAGAATCAGAAATTCAAGGTCGGGCTGGCAAGATGGCTCAGTGGGTAAGAGCACTGACTGCTCTAATGAAGGCCCTGAGTTCAAATCCCAGCAACCACATGGTGGCTCACAACCACCCATAATGAAATCTGATGCCCTCTTCTGGGGCATCTGAAGTCAGCTACAGTGTACTTATGAATAATAAAAAATAAATCTTTAAGAAATTCAAGGTCATCCTGGACTATGGGATACAAGGCCAGCCTGGTATACATGAGACTCTTGTCTTAAAAAAAAAAAAAAAAAAAATCACAACTTTCCCATTTGGCTCAGATCCCACAGCTGTGTTTGAGACAGTCTAGTAGATACAAACACTGAACTTAAGCCAAGGCTACACATTCATCATGACTCTCAGCTAGAGACACTGACCGCAGGGATAAGAGGTCTCACCTGCCCTGAATGCCCTCTCCCTAGAAAGCTGACAGGGACACATTGGCAAGCAAGGCAAACCGAGTGGACTTGGAGACGGTGGCGATGGAGCTGAATGAGATGATTCACAGCATGCTCTTGAAGATCACAAACTATGAGTCTGACTGGAAGAAGTCTCTGAAACATATCAGGAAGGACCTGAACACTAAGGTGAGCCTGTATTAGTTAGCACTTGCTACGTAACAAAATGTCCCAGAGCTTAGCAGCCTCAAAGAGCAGATGCTGATAGTTCTGAAGAGCAGGAATTCAGAAGCAGCTTCCCCACATGGTTGAGGACCTGGGACTCACAAGGTCAGATGAACAGTCGATCCCTGCTGTAACATCCGGATGAGCTATAAGAAGCCACTTCAAAGATTGTACCTTCGTGTGACTGTTGGCAAAATGTTTCAGTTTCTCTTCTAATGACTCCTTCTTAGGTCCAATTAAGGGGCCTTATAATATGGTAGCCAACTTCCCCTGACACACACACATACATACCCAGTGACCCAAGACAGTAAGAAGAATGTGCAATATCTTTTGCTACACAGCTGTGTAAGTCACTCCCATCATTTCATTGGCCTGTTGGTTATACAAGCTGATCTCATTCAATGCCAAGAGACACTGGCTCCAGTGGTGAGTCCCAGCCATATCTGGAGCCATGTTGGAGACTGACTTCCAAAATGCTTGGGGTGATGCAAGAAAATTGGTAGGCTGGGGTTGGAGGAGGCCTTCTCCAGAAATGCCTGTCATTTGTTCATTTGTCATTCAGTGACTGCCTCTGTGTTCCATACCTTGGGAACGTAGACAGGAGGTCCCAGCCCCTGTACTCCTTGCTGGGTAAGCAGTGAGCCAAGTAGATGGGGACACTGTCTTTGTGGAGACATGTTCATTAAAGAAAGGACCAAATGAATGCAAAGTCATAGCCCCATAGCATCCACAGAACAGATGACCATGTTCCTCTTGCTGGTGTGGAGCTGGTTCTAAAGCTGGACTGGCAATGTGACCCAAGCAGGAACTATCACATAACTCACTGTACTCGGGATGTGGGTGGAGTGGTGCACACCTGGAATCCCAGCACTCAGGAGGATCACAAGTTCAAGTCCAGTCTGGGCTACAGAGTCTGGAGGTGAGCCGAGGTAATATAGCAAAATCTTGTCTTACGGGGAAAAGGAACTGGGGTCCAGAATAGACAAATCCTAAAGACAGAAAGTAGGCTACTGATTGCAGGGGCTGAGGACTTGGGAGGAAGTAGGGGTGACTCATAATGGAGTTTCTTTGGAGAATGATGTTCTAAAATGGATTGTGAAGCCAGGTGTGGAGGTATAAGGCTGCAATTTCAACCCTTCTGATGCTAAGGCAGGAAGACTGTGGGTTCCAGGCCAGACTCGGCTACATACTGAAGCAGAGCCTCAATAGAAATAATGTCCCACTCCCAACTGGCCCTACCCTCAATGGCCATGCTGGGCAGGGGCATGGGAGAGCTGGCCTGATCCTTGCAAGCTGCAGCATTGGGTGAGCTAGTCCAGAGAGTACCAGAGAGCTTCCCCTGGTAGTGGAGGTGCAAGAGAGCTGGTATGCTGACCAGCTCAGCTACCACCCAGGCCCAGAGTTAGCCCACCATAGATACTATCCCATCTATGAACTGTGGAACAAATGAAGGGGCCAGTCCTACAGATCCAAAGCTGAAGGATCTCCATGACACAGGGCAACAATAGAATATTCCAGAGGAGTCTCATGAGAATTCAATATTAAAAATATAGCAGAAGACAGAGGCCTTGAAACAGACCAGAGACTCACTGCAATTACCATTTACAAGTACAGATGCGTAGACAGAAAGGTATACGGTGGGACACACTGCAGCTTCCACAATGAGATTTTTTTGTTTTGTTTTGTTATTTATTATTTTTTAAATTTTCTTTCTGGGAGAGGGAGATTGCAAGGGTAGACGGGAGATATAAAGGGATTGGGAGATGAGTGGGGCTGAGTGCATGATGTGAAATTCACAAAAAAAAAAAAATCAACAACTCTTTTTAAAAAGAGAAATAAATTTGCGAGACATGGTGGTGCATGCCTTTAATCCCTTTAATCTTTTAATGTCTTTAATCCCACTTGAGAGATAGAGGCAAATGGATCTGTGAAAAACAGCCAGTGCTCTCTTGAGAGAGACCCTGTCTCAGTAGTAGTAGTAGTAGTGGTACTAGTATTTGATTGTGATGTTTCCATACTTTGTGAGTATATTAAAGGAACTGTCCACTTTACATGCAAACCTTCCATAAATATTTATCAGACGTGTGAAAGTCAGGGCATGGGGTTCACTGGAGAAATAGTTTTCTAGCCTCCAGCCCTGCAATTGAGCAGAACAGTATTTGAAGGCAGGAACTGGGGTCATTTCTTGCAATGACCACCGGGAATCTCACGTTGCAACTCCCCTGTGCCTAGAGGACCCACAAAGCCATGAGCTAAATGGCTTTCCCCAAGTCCTTTGTTGTCTTTATCTTATTCTTTGTGTGACTCTGCAGGTTGTTCAGGTGAGCTAACTGTGGGACTTCTTTCTTCCCTGTGATTGGCAGCTAGTCCAGAGCGACCTGAACAGCCTGAAGAAGGACGTAGAAGAGGTCTGGAAGATAGTCCGGAAGCTTTTGCTAGAAGGCCTCCGATTCGACCCCGACAGCGCCGCAGGCTTTAAGAAGTGAGTTCACAGAGGGTGGTACTGCTGCTGCAGTTGCCAAGAGAAGAAAGCCTAGAATTCCAGACCTCAGCCATCGGATGGGGACAGGGAGGGAGAGGTGGGAGGAAGCGCTTCTAGCCTTCTCTTCAGATGAGGAAACTGAGGCTCAGAGAGGGGAAGGGAACCGGGACAAGCCTACACAACTGGCAGACCTATCTGGACACCTTGTCAGGCCCAGTGATTCCTGTCCCCAGACAGGCAGACTTGCTATCTGGTTCCACATACCTCCCTCCTCCAAGGGCACTTTTTTAAAAAATGGATGTGATGTGCCAGTCCTGAGCCTTCAAGTGGGTGGGAAACCAAAGCGCTCTTTCTCGGGGTCTCAGGCACAGACAAAGGGGATTAAGGGACCTTAAGCTTACCCCACCCCCTGCCCCGGGCCCTGTTAACCCCTGGCCACTGACCTTGTCTTCCAGGAAATTGTTCGAGAGGGTAAAGTGCATCTCCTGCGACCGGCCTGTAGAGATGATGACTGGCCCGTGAGTATCGCCGCCAGAGGGCGCCCTCCAGGTTTGCAGGGTTCAACGTACAGTGCAGGCCCCGGGTGCGCTTTTCTACTGTAGTCACCTGTATACACTCAGACACCGCCCTGCAGGCCTCAAGCACATGCAGCTGTTCTATATGCAAATGCACACACCTACCTACGCATACCCATTCATCTACCTACGCCATTCCATAGCCACCACCTCCTGATCCACCTCTGTGGTTCCCTAGATGGGGGAGTAGGTCCCTCCTCTCACCTTTAACACTGTCAGTGCTTTGTTCCAGAGAGTAAGGGATTTATTATTTCTGAGTTCGTTCATCTTTTCTGAGAGAGTCTTGCTATGAGGTCCAAGCTGGCCTCAGAACTTGCTGTCTTACTGTGTCATTGCTCCAAGTACTGCGATTTCAGGTGCATGTTTAGTCCCAACTCCTTGCCCTTACTTTGAGAGCATTGTAAAGGCCGCAGTTCAGTGGCCTCCAACACTGCAGCTGTTTTCTCTAGTCCATTCCAGCCCTGTCTAAACCCACAAAGACATCCCCAGCACCATTACTGGTCACTTCTCATTACCCTTTAGCCCAGGAAGCCATTGGCTTTCCTTTCCCAGATGACTGCTCTAAATGGGACTTTTGGTGTCTGGCTTCTTTACTGAACTTACTCTTCAGGAGATCTCTCCACAAGGTAGCAGAAATCAACATTTCACTACTTTGTTACCTCTGAGTAATATCCCATTGTGTGGGCAGAAAGCTTTTCCCGCTTGGCGCATGCGCGCAGGCGCAGGAGCACGTGCATTCATCACTTGAACTGCTTTGGGATGTTTCTGCCTTTCAGCTGTGTTGACTAGTGCTGCTGTGAACATTGGTGTGTATTTGAGCACCAGTTTTTCATTGTTTGGGGAACAGACCCAGAAGGGAAAGTCCTACAGTGACTCTGTAAGCTGCCAGCTAGTAAGTAATCAGCCCTGGAGTGCTGGCTCTCTGCAGAGTGGGGCCAGCCCTGAGACTACAAAGCTGCCACTGCCCCAAACTGGAGCAGGGAGCTGGAGGGCTTCCACCAAGGTTTTCCTTTCAAACCACAGGATGGCATTGCAGTTTTATTGAGGGTACTAAAACGATGGAGACAGCTGGGAGCTGGGGCGCATTCACAGCAAGCAGTGTAGACTGTAGAACACTAGTCCAATGCGTCATTCTTGGTGAGCAGCCAGCAACTGCAAACTGTGTAGTCCTGGGTGGAAGGCTTTGGACACATGGGGCTAAGGACTAATCTGACCAAGAATCTGGTTGGTAAATCTTCTTTGGCTGTTGTTAAGTAGCCACTTGTAACTGTACTGGATAGCATGGAAGTAGAATGCTAACAGCTTGGAAAAATGATAAGTGAGAGCAAACCATATGGGTGTGGTTTTTCCATCTTCTCTAAAGAAATTACATAAACATGGAGAAATATTGGAAGGATATGAATGTCCAGGTCTAGCCCTGGTCACAAGCTTGTTTCTTTGTGCCTTCCTGTGTTTTATAAGATGGTAATCGTGGAGGCAGTTGGTGGTGCACGTCTATAATCCCAGCACTTGGGAGGCAGAGGCAGGCAGATTTCTGAGTTCGAGGCCAGCCTGGTCTACAGAGTGAGTTCCAGGACAGCCAGGGCTACACAGAGAAACCCTATCTCAAAAAAAAAAAAAAAAAAGGTAACCTGTGTCTCTCTGAGCATGCATCATTGCAGCTTTCCATCTATATGTAAAGGACACTCTGCATGTGCTTAGCCACACAGCTCAGGTGAGAGGTGGAGCGGGCCCAGCTCCTGGAGGGCTGTTCCTTATTTTTGTTTCCTTTTGGAGGCAAAATGCACAGGATACAACCTTAGCCATCTGAAGGAAGGTACCACAGTTACATGTCCACGACATACAGCTGCCATGCTCTCACACACCTGTGCCCTTCACCATGCCCCTTCCAAGCAGTGCCTCTCCTCCATGTACCCACAGCTCCTGGCAAATGCCTACCTTCAACATGTCTCTAGATCCCCTTCCTTCGGTTTCGACTACTATTTACTTATCTACTTCCTTCCTTACTTATTACTGGAGACAAGGTCTTTCTATATAGCCAAAGATAGTCTTAACCTTGAACTCAGTGTGTACTAATAGTGCAGGCTGACTTTGAACTGTTACCTTCCCGTCTCGGTCTCCAAGTGTTGAGATGGTATGGGTGCACCACCACGCGTGGCTTGGGTTTGGTTGAGATGGTACAGGTGCACCACCACCCGTGGCTTGGGTCTGACTTTAGATCCAGAATGGTGTTTCTCTCTTTTCCAGTTGTCAGAAGCCCTGCAGGTTTTGTTTGTAGGCTTTGGGTTGTGAGCTGTAGACATCCGGTTTGGGAGGGTGGAAAGTACTATGCTTCCGCCAGGCCTGGGAGCCTGGGGCCCTCTGCTGGCCACGGATACCTTTCACAGTTCTGGTTTGCTCTGCCTTCACAGGCAGCTGATCACCATCCGCAACACCCATGGGCTGTCACGAGTAAGGCCAGCCAGTGCCAACAGCTATGAGTATCTGCAGCGGCAGCTGATAAGGTGAGGGTCATACCCACCCCACCCTCCGATAGAGCCAAGACCCCTGTCCCAGAGAAACGTTCCTTCAACGAAGGCACCAAAGAGGACCCAGGATGCCAGTCTGGGAGGCTGTGGTGTGGCTGATAGGCATACAGAGGGCAATGGAGGAGAGGAGCCAACATTTGCGTTAGCACCTACTGTGACCTGGAACTTAGCTGGGCCCTATAGCAGAGGCATATTGTGCCAGCTACTCAGGAGACGGAGGCAAACATATCATGAGGGCTTCATAGGCTTCAGAGTAAAACCTTGCTTCAAAGTAAAACAAATGGAAGGGCTGGAGTCACAGCTCAGTGATAGCATTTTTCCAGCATGCACAAGGCCCCAGATGAACCCCTGGCATTGCTGAATGAATGGGAATTTGCAAATAGGAAGGCTTCTCCTTAAGTCTTGTAAGCCCTGGAATCCAGGGTTCACATGCTTGATTCCTGTGGGTGAATAATTAGGGGACGCACTGGTAGCACTTGCTGAAACTTTGTCGGGTCACATGGCTTCCTGGGGAAGTACCTTTTATTATCATCCCACTTTACAGTTAAAGAGACTGAGACTCAGACTATGTGGCCCTAGACCACAGCTAGTGAGTGGCTGGGGAGCCTTACCTGCTATCATTTTTCTCACTCAGCCTAGCCAGCTACCATCTCCTTCATCCTTGGGTGCCAGGGGTCCTTCCAGGGCCTAGCATATGTGAGCTTCTGGCCAGGAGTGAGGCTGGGTCAGTGGGATGAACAACTTAAGGGGTAGTCAGTGCCAGGGGAAGAATGAAACCACCTATGCCAGCTCGCATATTGTGCCTGATGGCTGGAACTCAGGGTTAGAGCGTGCATGTGTGTGGCAAGGCCAGACCAGGCCTCCAGGTGTGGTTGGTTCAGGGAAGGGAATATGGATTATTTCTCTCCCAGAACTGTCCATCCATGTCTGTGCTGGCTCACCACGCCCCAGGCCTGCCTGCCATTCTGCCCACCGTCCTTGATACTGTCCAGAGCCCTGGGGCCCGTGCAGGACTCCTCTGTGATAGCGGGGTCTCCATGTGGCTGATGACCCTCTGCCTGTCCAGGGAACAACAGCAGCAGCTGCATTTCCAGAACTTTGGAATTCGTGAGGAAGGTCTGGGCTTCCAGAAGGACTGGGGTGATGGGCCCCGAAATGAGAACATCTTGAAGCACAAGTCACATGACCTGTCAACAGTCTATCCTTATGGGGACCCTGAGCTGATGGACTATGACACTGTGAGTTTGGCTGTGCCCCCTCCCCAGGGCTGGACAGTAGCATACCCAGCCCCAGGTGTGAGACAAAGCTCTGAGCTGTGGGCACTTTGAGGAAGCTATGCTCTGGCCCTGGGCACCTGTGTGCATCAAGGAAAGAGGGTGGCAATGGAGACCCTAACTTGGGGCCTGGGCCACCCCACAGGCCGAGGTGGACATCTTGGGGGTAGACGGAGTTCTGTACAAAGGCCGAATGAGCAGCCAGATTGGGACTCGGATTGGGGAGAAGGACATTGCAGGTAAGCACTGGGGTTCCCTGGGGCTCCCCATGGGACCTGTCTCTGCTGGTCAGAACAAGGGGGTGCAGGTGGACTCAGGGCTGCTCTTGCCCTTGGTGGTACACTAGCAAAGACTGGCGGAGAGGGTGGGGATGAAAGCTGTGCCAGGCAAAGCTGGTCCACAGGAATCAACTGGACAGATCCTTGAACACCTTCGAAAAAGGAACAGGAGTTAGTTGGTGAAGGGAGGAGTGTGGTACAGATTGGGGGAATAGTAGGTTCAAAGGTCCTGTGGTAGGATGGGTAGGGAAAGATAAACCTTCTTGAAGCATAAACACTAGGGTAAGGGTAAGGAACCCAGACCAGGGCCAGACCCAGGAGGTCAAGGGGCACCAGCAAGAGACCCCAAACTTTTTGTATTTTGAATTGGTTGCTATGGTTACTCTGGAGTCTAAGGCCTGGAAATTATTGATTTCATCACTGGATGTGCAATACAGTAATCCAAATACGGAGCTTCTCTGCACACTCTGGAGTACCACAGCAGTACGGCTAAATCTCTGCCTCCTTTGCATGTGTGCAATCAGTGCTCTGGGCCATGGCGGCCCATGGGATTACTATGTGTTAGATGCCCTAAGGACCCTGTATCATTCCTGACATAAGAGTTACTTCAGACATCCCCTTCCCAGAGGAAAATCCCAGAGCAGCCAGAGTTAACCACCACAGCCCAGGGCTCAGAGCCGCAGGGCAGTTTGCCCAGCTCTGAAGGCTAATGTCCTAAGTCACAGTGTAGGCAGAACTGAGCTCTCTTCAGAGCTGCCCAGTCAGCTGCTTGGAAGACACTTGTCACTGAACTTCAGGCTGAGTGTAACCTAGGATCATCCTATTTCAATACCTGAAATTACACCTGCAAAGATCCTTTGTTTCAATAAGGTCACTTCTGTAAGTTCCACAGAATGTACCTTTTAGGAGCCCACTGTGTAAAGGACTCAGCTGGGTCTCAGGGGATAACGAGAGCTAATGTTTCATGAGCCCCACCTCTGTGCCAGCCCCTCCAGAGTCCTCGTCCATAGCAACCAGGTAAGGCATTTCACAAATGAACAAGGGAGGTCTGCTTGGGTGAGGTAGTCTCCGGAGAGAAGAGTGGACCAGTGGGGAGACACTTAATCCCATCTCCATCACTGAAGACCTTCTACAGGGATTGAAAGAGGGGCTTTTCTCTCAGTGGGTGGTAATAAGAAACAGATTATATAGCAGAGCTTGGACTGGGACAAGCTCAAAGGCTTCATCTTGCTTGGATGCCCCCAGAGTGAAAGAAAAGTCTGGCCTGATGCAGGAGCCAGGACTCCGGATGAGGCCCCAGCTATTAAAATCTTTCCTCCTCAGCTGTGAAAGTTTCGTATTACACCGTTCCAAACATTTCAAACCTGACTGATCGTGTGCGCCCAGGATCCTTACTTGCTCCGGGCTACCCGCGTGAGTACCTGACTCACCTGGGGTTCTGGCAGATCTCCAGTTTCCCCTGGTCCTTCCCCATCCCTCTCACTGCTATCCCAGCCCTTACTCCACTCATCCTCCCAGCCCCCTTTATGCCTGCTTTGCCCACATCCTGGCAGCCACCTTCTCTCTGGCTGGGAGGAGGGGGCTGGAAGGGGAGAAGTAATGGGGCCTCCAGTTGTTCTAGGTCTCTGAGAGTTTCTTGGCCGGTGCCTGTCCCCAGAGGTCACTCTAGCTGCAGAGGTGGGACAAATGAGGTCACTTACAGTTCTGAAATTCTTGGCCAGGGCCAGCCTAAGAGGGCTGAGTCCTCGAGCTGCCTTGGTTCGTGTCTCTGGCCCTCTAGAAGCACCTTAATGCTCAGAGCACTGCTTCCTGCTGTCTGTCTCCTCTGCTCTTATCCTTTTGGTCCAGCAGGGTGGCGCTGTTTTTCTTGTCAAAGGCAGAGCAGTTGAGGCCAGGATGCCTGCGCCCGAACCCTGAGCTCCTCCCCAAGGTGCACCTCTGTACTCTAGCACCCACTCTTGGACTTGTGTGTCTCAGTCACCCTTGAGGAACTGTTTAGGAGCAGAACCAGAGGTTCAGTGGCCCGTCCTGCTGTAGCTTACAATGTACCTCCAGTTTCTAGCTTCTGTTCCCTGGGGGGTGGGGGGTGGACCCCATGAGGCCAGCTGCTTCCAGAGATGTAGGCACACAGCATGGGTCTCTCCTGCTTCATCTCCAGCCTTGGGTCCCCGCACCAGTATCACCTCCGCCACCACTCTACACTCTGCCACCAACACCACGACGGCACGGCCACCATCCCTGCCACCAGTGCCGCAGCTACCACCACTGATCCCTGCTTCAAGGGATCCCCAAGAGGCCCCTGGATCCGCCAAACGCTTGAAATCTCCACGGCTGTAGCACACCAACCCTTGAGACCCAAGCCTGTGACCCAACTACCACGGGGTCCCCTTCACTCAAAGAAAGAGACCCGGAGCCCTGGAGCAGGTCCAGGAAGGGTTCAGGGATTCTGGATATAGGGGAAGGAAGGGTCTGCATGGGGACCCATGTTGACTCAGTGTTTAACTGTGTATCTAAAATACAAACCACATAGCCCTTCCTAGCCAACCTTTTCATGGATAACAGCGCTTCTGAGTGAAGTTTTTACAAGGCCAACTGAATTTCTTAAGCAATTTCCCCAATAGCACAAAGCAGTTCTAAACAATCCCCTTTGGGTTGGCAGGGTGCTTACCTAGGGGCATAGCCCTAAATCTGATCCTCTAGTACTATAAAAGCTGGTACGGTGCATACCCCGGTAATATAAGCACTTGAGTGTTAATGGAAGGAGGACCCTGCCAAGATCAGCCTCAGTTACACAGTGAGCTTACGGCCAGCCTGGGATGCATGAGACCCTGTGTCAAACAAAAGACAGAAATCATTTTCCTTGGTATTTTGCTTAAGGCATCATTAGGACTAGCTTCTTCCTCGAATCTCCCTTAGAGGCCATTAGTTTTCCCACAGGAAGCAAATTTCACCATGCATTATTTTTATTTCCTGTGATCATTTTTTCCAGTGACCATTATTATGAATCGTCTGTGTGTGAGGGGTGTGTGTGTGCTGCAGTGTAAGCACATGTATGTGGAGTATCCCTGTGCATGCACAGAGGCCACAGAAAGATGGTCTACCTTATTACCTCGAGACAGGTCTCTCACTGAATGTGGCACTAAGCTGGTTCACACCCCCTCCTGTCTCTGCCCTCTGCTATTCAGTTGGGCATTACAGGTATGTGCAGGACCACACCCAGCTTCTTACATGGGCTCTAGGGGTCTGAATTCAGGTCTTCACGTTTATGCAGCAAGCACTCTTACTTTTTGAGCTATTGCTTTGGCTCTATTTCTGAGACAGGGTCTGGTGTGTCCCAGGCTGACTCGGAACTCCCGCACACTATGGCTACCACCAGGATGTTGGGCCTGTGCTGCTGCTGTGTTTCTGCAGGGCTGGGAATCAAACCAAGGACTTTGGCATGTTTGGCATGCACTCTAGCAACTGAGCTACACTTCCCATTCTTGAAATAATTAACCATTTAATTATTTTTATATCTTAACTAATCCACAAAACTAGTATAGCACCCTTGGGGTAGTCTAGGACTGCAGGTGCACTGCAGGGCAGGGGTACTCCAAACCTACTCCAGGCCCATGCACTTCGTGGAAGAACAGCACACCCTGAGGTCCCAGGACTCTACAGCAGTGAGTGACCAGCCTTGGGACATGAAGTGGAGGTGCAAGTGCAGCCACTCCCCTGGATGCTCAAGCTAGGCTAGTCCTCCTATCATCTGTTCCTTGCTCCTCTTAAGTTTACTCCCTCACATTCCTTTCTTGTCTCCTTTCATCCCTTCTTGTCTCCTCTCCTACCCCTTTCCTCACATCCCTTGTCTCCTCACATTCCTTCTTCTCTCCTCCCATCCCTTCCTTGTCTCCTCTCATTCCCTTCTTGTCTCCTCTCATCCCTTCTTGTCTCCTCTCATCCCTTCTTGTCTCCTCTCCTACCCCTTTCCTCACATCCCTTGTCTCCTCACATTCCTTTCTTGTCTCCTCTCATTTCCTTCCTTGTCTCCTCACATTCCTTCTTGTCTCCTCATTCCCTTCTTGTCACCTCTCATTCCCTTCTTGTCACCTCTCATTCCCTTGTCTCCTCTCATCCCTTCCTTGTCTCCTCATATTCCTTTCTTGTCTCCTCTCATCCCTTCTTGTCACCTCTCATTCCCTTCTTGTCTCCTCTCCTACCTCTTTCTGCTGCTGAGAGTTCCACCCCACTTCACACACACATACCTCTCTGGAGCACAGGTTCCAGGCATGACTCCTGCCTCACCTCAGAGAGTTCTGGCTGAGTGGGGAGCTGAGGTGGTGGTGGAGAGATGGCACTTCGTAAGAGCTGGGGGAGGGGATCTTGGTGTGGAGGAAAAAAACCCTTGGCTTGGGAGGTCATACATACGTGGGGGTGCTATGTGCTTGTCTGTTTCCAATGCTCCCTATGGCCTCTTGTCAATACCAGCTTGTTGCCTGAGGCCACTCCCCAGCCAACTCAACTTTTCTTTTTGCAAAGGTGTCCAAATGGGGCCGGGCCAGTCCCAACACAGGTGACTCACTTATCTTTGCCTGGAGACCCCACCCCCATACCACAGATACATATTTTTGGCATTTTTCTGGTCAGAATAAAATCTTATTCCTTTGGACTTTAGATGAGGGCTTGGCCTGGAGCTGTCTGTAGGCAGTGGCCTTATCCTCTTTCCACATGAGTGGGCCTTGATGGTCGGTCCCTCCTCTGGCCACCAACAGTGAGGCTCAGCCTCCCAGCGTCCCTATCTAGAATATGTCTGCAGAGACCTGAAAGCTGTTCACCACCAGGGCAGCCACATTCCGAGCTGCTTCAGTCCTGTAGACAGATCATGGGGGCTCCATGGGCTCAGAATCACACAGCTCTGATTCATGCCGAAGGCTGTAACTGTTGGATACTGTACTCCCCTGCCCTCCATTGCAGAAGGTTTGCTGGGGAAGTAGGGCCTGGGCTATGCCTCTGCACATGTCCCTGGCACATGGACACCCAAGAGTTTTCCCTGGTCCTCAAAGATGGCCTACTCTCCCTAACTCATGTCTAACCCCCTAGGTGGTCATTTCAAAGTGTCCTTCTGAGGGTCCTCTGCAGATTAAAGAACTCAGTGGTCAATACCTGAGTGGTTCTTACAGCCCAGGGAGTGAAGACAAGTCCTCAGCCCTGCAGGCCGAAGTCCATCCTTCTACTGTGGAACAAGTTGTTGGGAGTTCAACTTCAAAGACAGGCTGCTGCAAAAGTGAAAGGCCTACAGGTGGTGGCTGGGCCCAGGTAGCAGTCAGGAATTCGGTTGACCCCATCACAGCCTGTCCAAGCCTTTTCCTCCACATGGAGCTCATAATACCTGGATTAGGAGTAACTGCAAGATCAGACTGGAAGCATGGGCAGGGTAGGGTGACCAACTGTCTTGATTTGTCAATTGGCATGGGGCATCTCAGGATATCAGCCTTTGGGTTTTAAGATTAAGATGGTGGCCAGGGATGGTTGACCACACCTATAATGTTAGTACTCAGGAAACAGAGGGTGGGGCTTTAGGAGGTAAAGGTCATCCTCGGCTACAAAGAGTTCCAGGCCAGCCTGGGTTATATCAGACCCTGTCTAAAAAGAGCAACCAACAAGGGACTGGAGAGGTGCCTCAATGGTTAGAAGCAGTTTTTCCTGAGGATCCAGGTTTGATTCCCAGCACCACATGGTGGTTCACAACCATCTGTGACTCCAGTTCCAGGGAAACTGAACTCCTCTTCTGGCCTCTAGGCATGCTTGTGGTACACACCTATACATGCAGGCAAAGCATTCGATCACATTTTTAAAAAATTAACCAACAAAGACTGAGATGATGGTACAGTGGGGAGTTGAAATGCACATGGGGCCAGGTGACACAAAAGGGGGTGTCTTCTACAGAGGATAGGGTCCTCCTGGGTGTGCTGTTGAAGCAGGGTGGATCGTTCTTCACGTCTAAGACCACAAATTAGTTAACCTAAAGTGTACAGTACTGACAAAGCCGTTGTCTGCACTGGAAAGATCCACTGCCAGTGCTTAGGGCGAAGAGCGGCAAGGTGGAGGCTCTGGCACTGGATGGAAGAGACTTTCTGACACCAGACTCCACATGTGCTGGCCCCTAACGTGATGTTGGCTGGCTCTAGGCAGTGACTACCAATTCACACTACCAGAGAAGTTTCCCTTGTCCCACCAACCGTGCTTTATCAGGATCTGGAGAGAATGACTACAGTTAAGGTTACTGTTACTGCCCAAGGTGTGCAGAGCAGGACTTTTGCCACTGGTCCTCCAGCACCCTGTATGCAGTCACAGACTTGGCTTTGCCATCTTGGGTCAGCTCCATCCTTGTCCATCTCAAGAGGACTTAGTACCTCCCACCACAAAAAGACACTTTTTAAGGCTCATTTGAGATACATATTTTCTTAAACACATGTGGTAGGCACACACTGACACCTTTCCAAACATAGGAACTAGAAATGGCATTCCATCAAAAGATCTTCATTTTAGTCAACCCAGGAGACCTCTCCAAACCAGGAGATCCCAGTCAAAGGATTCATCTGTCTTCTGCTGGACAGGGACTGCTGTGAAAAGCCCCTTAGAGACATTTAGGACCACAGCCAGCATTGGGGACAGTGTGGTTCTCTGGGTTGGTCATGAATGTATGCTCAGAGAACTCTGGCTGAGCCACTTACAGACCCTGGGGAGGCTAAACAGTCTTAGGTGTGGCCCCACGTCTAAGGTTCTCAAAGAACAAGTCTTTCTCTCTTCAGGGCTGTTTGAAGGAGCCCTGGCAACTACAGAAAGCTTAGACTTCTGTTCACTGGCCGCTGCCCTCCACCCATCTGTGGCAGGCTTGTACTCTGCAGATGCTGAGTGAAAAGCAAGGTCCCTGTCAGAGGCTGGCTGCTCTCAAGACAGCAGCTGGAAATGTATTTCACTGCTACCTACTTAGCCAATGAAATGGAGGGGACCAACCTGGCAGAAGTGGGCCAGGCCATGTCCCTAGTGTGCCGGCCAGCTCCTGCCACTTGTGGATTTTCTGAGGTAAGTCAAAAGTGAGACTTCTTACATCAAATCTCTTGATTTTAAAAATGCTGACACAGTTAGCAAACCAGGCAGCAGTGGGAGCATGTGACAGGTTCTTAAGCCCCTGAGATAACTACCCTCCTCCAGTCACAGGGAGGGTACAGCCACCAACTGTCAAAGGCATGTTTTCCCTTATTTCTGTATATCACAATGTCCTTTGGGAATCAGTCACAAAGCTTGAAACATTCTTTAAAACGACCTCATAGATGCAAATGGCATTTTAAAAGAGTGGAATTGTGAAAAATCACTTAGACACCAGTCATTTAGGCATGTAGGGCATGATCAACTCTAACAGGTTGTTATTCTGAGACAGGGTCTCCTGTATCTCAGGCTTGCTTTCAACTAAATATATATCTGAGGATGACCTTGAACTTCTGACCCTCCTGCCTCTAATTCTAGAGTTGAGAAATTACCGCTGTATGCTCTCAGTGCTGACCGGTTTATGCAGTGGCAGGGATCCCAACCAGGGCCTCTTGTACGCTAGGCCAGCATTCTACCAACTCAGCCCCATGCTAAGCCCGGGAGCTTTGTGTTGCTCAGGCTGCTCTAAGGAAGCACCTGACATGAGGTGCTGCTAAGGACGGCTTCTGAGGGTTGCTCTTTGCTCACGCCTTTGCTCTGTAGCCAACCTTCTCTGAACACAGATCAGCATCTTTTTGTTTCTCAGCTTCTAAGCTCTAAGAGGGTCCAGGGCTTGTGTTACTGTCACCAGCCACATCTGACTCTCCCAAGTTAGTCCTGATTCTGAGTTGTTCAGACCAGTGCTCCAGCCCTGTGTCCTACCAGCAGGGCTCCAGCATCCTACGGACTCAAGTTTCTAGGACCCACATCCCGGCTGGTTCTTAAAAGGCTGGAAGCTATGATGTTTGGCAAGCACTTAAAAACGGTTAAAATGCTTGAAAAAAAACAAAAAAACAAAAACAAAACAAAACGGTTAAAATGACTCACATCTGTGGTCCCAGCCTTTAGAAGGGGAGTTTAAAACTAGCCTCAACTATACAATAAGACTCTGCTTCAAAACAAACCCACCCGCAGCACTCAAAATACTCTTGTCTTCTACAAGTTTGGAGATCAAGAGACGGGTGGCTGTGTGCTAGCTGCTGCATCAGAACCACCGGGTAGTGGGAGCTGCGTATTTGAAGTGGGATTGACACACCAGAACGCTCACCTTTTCCACATGTGAATGAATGGCTGTTAGTGTAGGCAGAGGGTCACTGTTGCCTACCTGCTTCTCTTCCCAGAACTGATGTAGATGGGTGGAGACCTGAGGTCTGTTTAGGATGGGCAGCTAGGCATGTGAACCATACTATGTGACTGCCATGGCCATCTCCAGAGAGGATGTCAGCAGCATCTCCAGTGGGTTTTGATCACCTCTACCTGATGGTGCTACCTGATCTGTTGGGCAGGTTTCTAGAGCACTGGGCATCACGCTGTATATAGAACGGCTCTTACTCTAAGGACACTATATGCCCAGGTGTTAACAGTGCTAAGGATAAAAAGTCCCTTCTGCCTTCATGTGTGTAACCACTTGAGATCCCCAGGCCCAACTCTCAGGAGCCGCCTCAAACAGCTAGGCTCAATGGCTGCCTCAGTTCCAGCATGTTAGAATCTCAAGGGTACTTCTTAAAAATTCAGTGTCAGCCAGGTGGTGGCACACACCTTTGATCTCAGCACTTGGGAGGCAAAGGCAAGTGATCTCTGGGTTTGAGGTCAGCCTGGTCTACTTGAGTTCCAGGATAGTCCAGGCTACACAGAAACCTTGTTGGGGATGGGGGGGCAGTGGCAAAACCCTTCACTGTGTACTTAGTAGCAGGGGCTCCTGTTTGATTCCGACTTGGGGTGTGGGCTACACACTAAGATTTTATGTACAAAACAAGTTCTAGAGGATGTTGTTTTCCACTTTGCCATGAAACACCATTTTAAGTAGGGCTGGCATGATCCACCACAGGCCACCCAAGGGCTGCTGGACATTTAAAAACTGACATTAGGCTATGTACTACATCAAACATAGCCCACAAGGCCGCTCTACAGGGCAGGCCCTAGGATCCCCTAGGAATAGTTTCCTACCACCCCTGAGAGGGGAAGCTGGAGAGTAAGACTTGGGCCAAACGCACCTCCCTCCCTCCCAACCCGTTCTCTACCTCCAGATAGGCATTCAGGTTGGTAGAGGAGCCCCAGCAGGCACTACAGTTGGTGTCTAGGCTAAAGGTCCAGGACAGACAGGACTAAGACACCCCCACCCCATTTCATCAGGAAAGGGGTTAAGGGGTAAGATTCTGGGAACAAAAGCTAGGAAACTTAGCAGAGAGAGGCTCTGGTAGGCAAGATGATTTCAGACTATGTAGACAGGACAGTCAAACAGGGGAGTGTGGAGCTAGGAGAGAATGGGGTGGCCTGCTCAGCTCAGCACCCCCTTCCAGAGCCAGCCAGCAACACCTACGATATATGAGGCAAGACTACAGAGCCTGGTGGTGGTTTGGAATTCTTTTCTCATTTGTTAAAAGAGGAGTAGGAAATGGGGACCAGGTACCCCTGGGCTCTGGGGAAGAGGCATGCAGGGAACCCTTGCAGGCAGGAGCTGGGTAGAAGAGTCCTGGAGTTTCCCAAGATCCTTTGCAGGAAAAAGCAATCCTGGCAGATAAGAAGGTGGAGTGAAGCAGGGCCCTTCAGACAACAGGGTGGTGGGCCAAGGGGCTTGGGGCTCACTCTAACATGCAAAGTCCAGTTGCCCCATAAACTAGGTTGCTTTAGAAGAGTGACATACATATAAATACATATGACACAGCTACACGCACACATGCGGAGGAGGCTCTGCATTCCCAAGGGTAGGGATCTAGGCCTACTGGCCCCAAGACAGGAGTCAGCCATGTGTCTGCCACCAAGTGATGCTCTGAAACACTCCAGGTGGTGAGGCCAGGCAGGTAAGTCTTCACTGAGATGGCTGCTTGGTCTCCAAGGTGCTGCCCACCAGGCACCCAAACCACTTGAGTCAGATCCATGCGAGCTGGGGGTGACTGTGCTGTGAACTTGCGTGCATGCAGCTGTGCATGCTGGCACAAGACTGTCTGGCTAGAGTCCAGTCTCTTCCCTCCAGGGCTCTGGGGTATGGGGGTGCAGACAGAGGAGGGGTGAAAGGGCCCACGGAGACATCCTCTCCCCCACCCCACGGGGTTCTGGCCTCCGGGAGGGGGGAGGGGCCTCCCTTATCTCTCTGCCTCCATTGCAGGGTGGGCCCTTGGTTCTGAGGTGGCCTGTTGGGGAGCCAGGGGAGGCCAGTCTGAAGTCGGGGAAGGGGGTGCCGGCGTCCACAGGGGCGGCTGCGGCTGGTGGTGTTGTGGGCCTCCTGGGGGCGAGGCTGCTGTTGGCCAGCTGGGTGTTGCAAAGCTGCCAGTGGCATGGGGGAAGTGCGGTGGGGGTGACGTGGCCGACGTGGCCATTGGGCTGCCGCTGCTGCCACCACCGTGGAAGCTTTCAGAGGCCTTGAGACGGGAGAACATGGTGAGGGCATCAGGGAAGTTGGGGGGCGTGGCAGGGGTGTTGGCGGGAGTGCACATCTGTGGGGGGAAAAGCACAGACGGAGGATTGAGCGCCCTTTCCGGTGGGGCCTTTGCTGCCTCTAAAAAGGAGACATGCCCAGAAGTTTCCAGGAGTCACTTGGGCTGCATCTGGCCCCAGATGGCCCACCACCCAGGGAATGGTTCACAGGAAAAGGCATCTAGAAATATGGGTTAGGCAGCTTCATGGAGACCACACCACTTGGCACAATGCCTGCTGCCTCTGCTCTGAGGCCTTCCAGCCCGTGGTCAGTACGGCAGCCCTGGCAGACTGCCTGGCGGGTGCTGAGCTCCAAGAGCCAGTGTTCTCCAGGTTCTGCACGGCCCAGGTTGCCCACGTTCCTACCTCACTCGAAGAATGCCTTCATTCCAGTGACCACCACCCTCAACCTCACTAGGTGTAGCCAGGAAGCCCAGCCTCCCCCTACCCAGGCTGGGTGACCAGGCAGTGTTGCCACTCTGAGTCTCCAGGGGACACTTACCATCTGGTGGTGGTGGCTGTAGGGGATGTTGGTCTCCTGGAAAAAGGCGCTGAGGGCGGTCTGCAGGGAGAAAGGCTGTGCTTACCCTCTAAGACCGTCCAACCATCCCTGAGGGACAGCAGTGTGTGACCACCACATGAAGAGGTCTCATGGGACTCCCAGCAGGCTGGACAGGCAGTGAAGACGCTTCCCCCAGCCAGGTAGCTGTGGCCTCATGAACCCTTGCCCCACATCCTAACAATAGTCACTGTGGCTTTTCTGGATTCTACTGTGGCCTGGGTCTGTCACCTCAATTGAGTGGGGTGGGGTACACACAAATCCCCACCTTTCTCTGAGCCTCTGTATCATATATGTACCCGGGGACTCTCAAAGAGTGAGTCTCACCGGGCAGTAGTGGTGCAGCTTTTAATCTCAGCACTTGGGAGGCAGAGGCAGGCGGATTTCTGAGTTCGAGGCCAGCCTGGTCTACAGAGTGAGTTCCAAGACAGCCAGGGCTACACAGAGAAACCCTGTCTTGAAAAAAAAAAAAAAAGTGTGAGTCTCAGTGTAGAGGGTGGAGGCTTCTTAGCATAACTTCCATCTCTGGAGGGATGTCCCTAACACGGACAAGCAGAGGGTGACCCAGAAACTGAAGACTGCTCCCATGACAGCTTATGGGACAACTCCCGAGCTACCTGTTGTTCCGAGCTGCAGCCTCTCCAAGCAGAGAGATCTATCAAATAGGGGCACACATCAAACCCAGAGGCCAGAATTGGTGCCCTCCATTTTACAGACGGGAAGACTGAGGATGAAGTGACTTAAGACGAGGTAGAAATAGGAACAGAACCCTGGACAGGGACTCTAGGCCAACACTCAGGACTGGCCAGAGTGTGGTGAAAGAGGACTGGGGTGAAAGCCTATGTCACTGGGGAAGGGAGTTCCAGGGTGGCCTCAGGGAACCCCAAGGATGGTGTCTGTATGACCCTACCCTGCCTTAGGCTGATTCAGGAAAAGAGGAAACTGGATGCTGTTGTGAAAGTGCTCGGTGAGGGCGGCTGTCAAGTGGGTGAGGGGTCCTCTGGAGCCTGCTAAGCTCCAGCCTAGCATGACTACTCCTCCAATGCAACCCAGAGCCAGCCGGAGTCCAGGAAAGCCAGCAGGACTGTGAGCCCCTTGCCTCTGATTTCACACCAGAAACCCAGTCTGACTAAGGGGCTTGCTCTTTTATTTTTCAAGTATATTCAAATGAATTATTCTAGGAATACCCTGCTGGTGATGCCCTACACCAATGTTCCCAAACAGTGGAGTGGGGATGAACCTGGAGTCACTCAAGACCCCTTGGCAGGGGCAGCTGCTCCACTAGCCCAGGCCCCCAACATTGACATGCCTGGTGCTGTCCCTCCAAAGGGCACTGTGAGTTCTCCACGAGAAGCCTCTGGCCAACTACACAGAGGCCCCCACCCCGCCCCCATTAGCACCTAAATCTGAGAATGTGACCCAGAAACACTGCCTGGAATGTGCTACCAAGCGGGGGGAGGGAGGTTAGCCATGAGGAACCCCTCACTCCTATGCCTCAGGTCAAGCGGAGCTCACTGCTCACTCTTCATTTTGTACAAGGTGACAGGGAGACTGCAAACCCAGAGTGCAGAGAGCCTACCCATGTCAATCAGTCTGTTTCCAGGCTGCAGGAAGTCCCTGTTCCTCCTGGGGACAGTTTTCCCTAATCTTGGTAGCCATATTTAATCCATTCTCTCCAGCCTGTCCCACACAGATAGATGGGCTGAGTCTTCCACACAGCCCATTTCCCACGAGACACCTGCCTGCCCAGCCTCAGGCAAGGACCTACAAGCAAAGCCACTGGGCTCCAGCAACTGCCATGAATGTGGTTTTACAAGTTTTACCACATCCAACCCCAGAGACAACAGGGCAGATTAAGACTCTGGCTGAGCTGAGGAGTAAGGCACTTCCCTGGGGTGGGGCTGCAGGGGGGAGGGGACAGAGGGCAGAGCGTTCAGGCCGGAGAGGTTGACAAACACTGCTACCTCTAGGGGAAAGGAAATCCAGGCTATAGGAAGAAGCCTCCCCTCTCCTGCGTAGGGCCATTGGCCTGGAAGTCTATAGGGAGTAGATAAACAGAGCAAAGGCTTGGTTTACAGAGCTGGAAGGGCTACAGTCTTCCAAGCCTGGGGAAGTTCTGATCCTGCACCAGGAAGTTGAGCCTTGCTCCCCATTTCCTGGCTCTTCCTAGTGAAAATGGGATGGTTTCCATTGGGAAACTAAGCTCTGGGGTCTCCCAACTGGGCACAGACTACTAAACTGGCTCTGGCTGTGACTCACACCTGAAAGGGACACAGCTCCAAGTCCTCTAGCCTCATCTCAAGATGTCCACAAGGAGTGAATGTGGGGTTTTGAGTGAAAAGAAAACAGGCATCCGAGTAACACAAAAGACTGGGCACATTATTCTACAGGTCAAGAGAAACCTGAGAGTAGGTGGGAGCCAGACTGACCGTCCCATCACCTGTCTAAAATGCCCTAAAGTAAGTGAACTGTATACAGTACACCATCCCGAGGGACGGTTCCTTTGTCAGGCCCGGGGCTACCCAGGCCTTCATAAGGATCCTGCTCCAGAGACACCTCTGGAGTGGGCTACACATATACAGATTCTCGTAATTTACTCTGAGGATCCTTCACACCACCCATACACGCCATGCCGTACGTGTACACACACCGCACCATACCCAGCATGGCTACCATCAGCAAACCACCACCTGTGTACACGCCACACACACACCAAACATGACACAAGGGTATATCCTCTATCAGACATACACTCGGGCCAGGCTTTGAGTCCGCACACGCGCCCACAGGCCCACAATCTTCGATGTGCCCGGCTGACGCCCAAGCGCGGTGCGTGCGTAAATACAAATCCACATGTACGTGTGCGCACACGCCGCAAGCCGCCCACCGGGCACACCGACCCTGGGACCGCTCGCTCCGAGCGACTCCGCCTCCGGCCCGGCCCTGGGCGTCTTACAGGCGGCCGTCTGTTTCGTCCTCAGCCGTTACCAGGACCGGGGGGAGGGTGTACCGTCCTGATAGCGGGGTTTCCAGGGCTCTGGCCTGGCGGTCGGTGAAGCCCGCAGCCCGCACCCCGGCACGTGTCCACGCCGTCCGCGCCCGCCCCCGGTTCCCCTACGCACCTCGAACTGCCAGTGGGCCGCTTGCAGCAGTTGCTTCGCCTGATCGGCCGCACAGCCCGCCGTCAGCACGAACTGGTTGATCATGACCTGGTGTTTGAGCTCGTCCATGTTTACGGACATGGCGCCGCCGCGCAGCCCTCTCCGGCCTCCCTGCGCGCTAGCCTCACGCGTCCACCATTAGCTAGCCGGCCCCGGCTAATACAAATATTTACTGTGCGCTCTGACTCACCGCGCCTCGCTGCCCGGCGACTGGCGAAGCATGCTGGGATGTGTAGTCCGCGACGCCCCCGCCGAACGGACGGGGAGGAGCGTGGACGCCCTCTCCCTAGCGGATCTCGGTGGGGCGCGCAGCCCCTGCCCCAGGCTGAGATCCCAAGTTGGGGACCAGGGACCACAGCGCGAGCTTGCCGTGTCACTGGGCACCGGAGGTGCTGCGTCCTGCTGTGCTTAGCATCACAATGTTAGTAGGCGCGCTCTTAGGGGAGCTCTGAAAGCTTTGGTCCTACTCCACTGCCCTAGGCTGCAACACTCCTAAAGTCCCGAGACTTAGAAGACTCTCGGTGTAGCAGAGCATCTGCCTTTCATGGCGCTGCTAGAAATCACCACCTCCTGGGAGCCTTCCAGAGCTCGCAAGGCATCCTTGCCAGACTCTTGGCCTGCCGAGCGGGGAGAGAGTCTAGAAATAAGACAGCCCCTGCTCTGGAGCCTTGGAGTCCCCTTTCCTTCGACTCCCACTTTCCCACGTAAAAGAAGAAAAACTTCCAGCAGTCTGATGGCGAAAGGACCGCGCGGAACACGCACGGAAGCGGCCACGACTGCCATTCCCACAATGCCCCGGTTTATTTGCATCCTTCTGTCCCGGTAACGTCACCCGAGTGAGGCCGCGACTGTACCAATGGGCCGTCACGAGGTGTTAGGACCTGGCCATATAAGGTAAACAAAGCTAGCCGCCCAATGAGGCGGCGGCGGGGGCGGGCGCGTCACGTGGCGTGGGGGCGGGGCGGGAGCAGGGTGTGGGGTGTCGCAGGCCGTGTTTACAGCCCCGCACATGCCACTTCCGGCTGGCGTCGCGGGTGGGAGAGTGGCGGGTCGGAAGCGGAAGCGTCGCCCAGAAGCTGGGGGAGAGGGTGGGCGTCGTTCCCTCGACTGAGTGACGTTGCCTGGGTTCTGTGTTCTCGCTGGCCTGGCCCCCTGTGGAACCAGCCAGGATGGCGGCCTTAGGTCAGGAAACTCGTGAGCAAATGGGGCGTTCTTTATCCCGACACCGCCCCGAGGAAGTCAGCGCAGGCCCCGGGAGCCGACTGCGGGCTACTGAGATACACCCGACGTTGTGATACACCCGATCCCTTGTGCTCGCTAGGATCGCTGAGGCCGTAAAGGTGTGGGGCCCAGTTGATACCTAGGGAAATGGAGTTCTGCCTAGCCCCTCACTCCTTCTAGGGCCTCTCCGATCGTGTGGCTGGAGGAAGATGGGGAGGAGGCGGGCAGTGACTGAAAGGTCCTTAGGTATGATTGTGCGGAAGAGAGGGGGTGGGGAGGCGGGGGGGGGGCTCTGAGTTAGAGATTTGAGTTTAGTTTATGGGTAGCAGCGGGACTAGTGAGTGTCTCTCTTGCTTAGGCTCCTTTCTCGTCTGTCCACAGGAAGTAAGATTTCAGCCTCTTTGCTGCCTCTTGGGGGATCACTCAGCAGTATTCTTTGTAAAGCAACAGCACCCAAATACTTTTTGCTTTTGCTGCGAACATGCCTTTATTATTTTTCTTCCTCTTCTTCTTCTTCTTCCCCTCCTCCTTCTCCTTTTTTTTTTTTTTTTGTCTTTTTTTTGTTTGTTTTGGTTTTTCGAGACAGGGTTTCTCTGTATAGCCCTGGCTATCCTGGAACTCACTCTGTAGACCAGGCTGGCCTCGAACTCAGAAATCTGCCTGCCTCTACCTCCCAAGCGCTGGGATTAAAGGCGTGCGCCACCATTGCCTGGCATGCTTTTATTTCTAGGAAGCATCATGCATGTGCATTACTATAGGCAAAGCCAGCACACAAGGAAATCACAGTAAGAGACAGCTCTGATTCCACTGTTACCATGGAAACTGTAACAAAGCCTGAAGGAAGATAGGTTGGTAGCCAAACAGACCTGGATGGCATTTTTTGACTGCTGTTTCTTCAAGTTCCACTCTTGTGTGGGAACTCTCCTCACTGTACAGTGTGGGATGGATGAGCATGACAGACCTAGCAAAAGGCCTGGTACACTGTGTACAAGACCTAGCATGCTTCTCTTTTTGAATCCTGCATTGGGCACTCCAGGGAGTGTCCATTTTTATAATTAAGCAAGCCGACAGTGGATTTCCTTACACTTGTGACATTTAGAGCTAAAAGAAAAGAACAGGCTGGGTGGTGGTGGCGCGCGCCTTAAATCCCAGCACTTGGGAGGCAGAGGCAGGCGGATTTCTGAGTCGAGGCCAGCCTGGTCTACAGAGCTCCAGGACAGCCAGGGCTATACAGAGAAACCCTGTCTTGAAAAACCAAAAAAAAAATTAATCCATTCAAATGTTGATAGTGGAGCTCATTTTTCACAGAATGTGGATAAACACAGAAGGATAATTGCTGAAGGGGCTTTGGAACACTTGAATTCAAACTCTTTTTGTTTTTCGAGACAGGGCTTTTTTGTATAGTCCTGGCTGTCCTGGAACTTACTCTGTATACCAGGCTGGCCTTGAACTCAGAAATCTGCCTGCCTCTGCCTCCCAAGTGCAGGGATTAAAGGTGTGTGCCACCACTGCCCGGTGAATTCAAACTCTTAAGAACAATGTTTAGTGAGATGTCGGCTTGGTAAAATACCTGCTGTGCCCAGGTTCTCCATTTCCTTGAGACAATCGAGCCCTCAGGACTTTCCCTCTCTATAATCTGGGAAGGCAGTAGACTGAATACAGAGCACGTGTTTTGTGTGCGTGTATGTTAAAACATTCATGTAGGGGCTGGTGAGATGGTACAGTGGGTAAGAGCACTGACTGCTCTTCCGAAGGTCCTGAGTTTGGCTTATAACCACCCGTAATGAGATCTGATGCCCTCTTCTGGTATATCTGAAGACAACTACAGTGTATTACACCGGAACAAGCGGGGCCATCCTGAGTCTAGTTTCCAGCAGCCACATGATGGCTCACAGCCATCTCTGTACAGCTACAGTGTACTCATACACACAAAATAAATAAATCTTTAAAAAAAATTCATGTAACATATATACCATGAAATATGCATAAGAGTGTTAGGATTTCACAGGAAGGAACTTTTCTTTTTTGATTTTTAAAGACTATACCAGGTTCGGGTGTCTTAAGCTCATTGATCAAAGAGTTCAACATATTTAAGGTAGAAAAAGTTTGTCCCACCTCACAGTTGCAGGGTATGGTTTGTTGTGGCAGAGTAGTCAAGATGGCAGAACTGAAGCAGGCATGGCATCCACAATCAGGAAAACAGGATCAGTGTTCATTTCACCTCCAATTTATTTTATATTTTGTTTTATATTTATTTATTGTGTGTTTATGTGGGTGTGTGAATGCCAAGTGTGGAGCGCAAAGCAAAACTTTCAGGAGTCAGTTGTTTTCTACCATCTGGGTTCTAGGGATCAAAAGCAGACTCAATGGCAAATGCCTTTACCTGCTGTGCTCTCAGTGGCCCAGGCTCCTCTAATTTATTTGGTCCAGGGTCCCCTGTTTAAGAAATGCTGCCACTCAGCACAGTTAAGATGTGTCTTCTAGCTGGGCAATGATGGCGCATGCCTTTAATCCCAGCACTTGGGAGGCAGAGCAGGCTGATTTCTGAGTTCGAGGCCAACCTGGTCTACAGAGTGAGTTCCAGGACAGCCAGGGCTACACAGAGAAACCCTGTCTTGAAAAACCAAAAAAGATGTGTCTTCCTATATCAATGGATGCAATCAAGACAGTCCCCACAAGCATGCCTAGGGGAGCAAGATCTATTAGATTGACAATTAGCACTAGCCATCATACCATCTATCTACTGTGTGACTGGAGTAGGGGCACCTTACTTGTATGTGCAGTACATTCCTCTTGTGTAAATTGGGGGTGAAAATAGAAAATGAACCGGGCAGTGGTGGCACATGCCTTTAATCCCAGCACTTGAGAGGCAGAGGCAGTCGGATTTCTGAGTTTGAGGCCAGCCTGGTCTACAGAGTGAGTTCCAGGATAGTTAAGGCTACACAGAGAAACCCTGTCACAATAAATAAATAAATAAATAAACAAACAAACAAATAAAACAAATTAAAAATTAAAAAAAAAAAAGGAATGCCATAGTACTAAGTAAGAGAATATGTATAGATCCCTCAGGCAAGATGACAGCATATGAAAAGTGTTTGGTCCTGAGGTTAGGTGTGGCTGTGCACATCTAACACCCAGCACTTAGTTGGAGGCCAGCCTGAGCTACAGACAGGCATTATGAGGGTGGGGAGAGTGTTTAGCCAATGTAGATCTTACAGGCTAGATATGCTCAGGTTAGATCAAACACCTGGACTCTTCCTAGTGACATATGGGTCATTTCATTTTAGCTTTCCACATTCCTGGTGAGATTGAGATACCCTGGTACAGTTGCAAATGCAAGCTCAGTGACCCAAGTTGTGGATTCACTGCTCCCATGCATCAAGAGTATGTTGCCATGCAGCTTTGTGGTAACTGACACACTTGAGCCAGACAGTCATGGTTCCTCTGCAGGTTAAGTTAGTTGCAATGTGTGCTGTGCTCACAGAGAGGGTGGTGGGATGCTGAGAATCTATGTAGTTCCCAGGGATTGGCTTCAATGCAGAGTTCAAGAAGATGTCTCTCCCTCAGGCACAGCTTGTGAGCTAGATGTAGTGAAATTGCATGCTTGGTGCAATTCCATAATCAGGCTTTGCTTCCATTAGTTTAGGCATGTCTCTATAATAGTTGTTAGTGTGTGCTAAGCCATATGATTCTAAATATATTTACAAAGAGATTGTGGTTTTTGTTCTCAACTAGTCCATAGTGCTAATTTGCTGGTGTAGTTTTGAGTTTGAAGAAATTCAGAGACCTCTTACCCTATGGCACTAGAGTAGCATTAGCCAAAGCATAATGAAGAGCTTGACTCTTCAGGGATGGAGGAGGTTGCCTGGGTGGGAGGCACAGTAGAGGTGGATAGTGGAGCCTGTTCCTTGCGGGACGAAGGCAGTCCACCAGATAGATTCCACTTTAGACTGTGAATCTTTGTTTCCAGTGTAAGAAGATAGAGTTTCCGTCCAGGAAATCTAGCTTTTCATCTAGCTTCTTAGGATGCCCATTGCTGCTCCTTAGTTGAACTTTGGAGGACCTCTAGTGTCCTGGAGGTTCCCTAATAGTCTCAACAACATGGTCCTGAGGGAAGTCTTGTCTCTGGTGAATGGCAGCCTTGAGTGTTGTGATCATAAAAAGAGAAAGAGCTAAAAGAATATGTTCGGGCGGGGTGTGGGGGAAGGGGGTACCTCTGTGCGCCCATGTCAAGGCATCCCTTCCCCCTGAGAGACCAGATACACACCAGTATAGTATAGAATAGAGTTTATTTTGGGTGTGGGGAAGAGAGTTAAGAGAGTAGTAGAGGCAGAGAAAGGCAGAAAGGAGGAGAGAGTAGAGAAGTGGAGGCGGGCCATGGCCACGTGGAAAGAGGGGGGAAGGGAATGGGGAGAGAGGCGGAGCAAGGGGGCAAGAGGCAAGGGAGAGAAGCAGGAGTAAGAGAGAGAGGCGGGGGCAAGCAGCCCCTTTTATAGTGGGCCAAGCCTACCTGGCTACTGTCAGGAACTATGGGGGTGGAGTGCAGACAGAATACCAACATTCCCCCATTTTGCTTTAGTTAAAAAAGAAAAAATTAGAGGTGATGGCGAAGCAGGAATAGGGTTGTCAGTGATATCTGGCTGCTTCATGCTGACATTGGCATAGGGGGGGCAATGTCTCTGGGGAACCTAGAGAAATGGGTATGGGGGGTGTTTGTCCAGTCTTAGGAGAGTTGGCTGTTTCCTTGCTGTACAGGGTCTGTGGAGCCATCTGGGGATAGGTCAGAACAGGTCCAGAAGTCTGTGTCTGTGACAGGAGATGGGAACATCTGGAGGTGGCTTCTCTGGAGCTGTCCTGGATGTAGCAAGCTCCGGGATGTGGCAAGATGTTGGAACACATTATTATAGATAGAGAATAAGATTAAGTACATTTGGGAGAAAGAAAAAATATTCATAAGATGCACATTTGAAACCCAGAGGAATCCCACCCTCTGGAATAGGTTAGTCAGATGTACTTATCTGGATGGAGCCTATTTGGTCCATGAGAGATCTGGACCAAATAGATCTGAGTAGGTTTTCTGTAGCTTATAAGTTTATAAAAGAGATAACAACATGAGTTAGTAACATGAACAGTCTTTAAGATGAGCCTTTTGTGGAGCATAAGGAACAAGATTAAAACGTTGGATAAAAGAAAAGTTGGATTGTATAGTGGAATATTTTATTAGTTAGGCAAATTTATAGGAACTCAGATAATATTAGGACAGTGGCATAGCAAGAAGAAGAAATATGAAGCATTTAATTAATGGAAACCGAGTTTTGGTAAGGAGATAACAGATTACATCTGTGAAAGCTTTTTTCTCTAGCTGTCAATGTAATCAGAAGTCTGAGAAATAAAAATCTAGCAGTTATATATCAGCTATATATTATTTAAAAAATGACAGAGTCCACTAGCCAACAGTGTGGTGGTCCTTCTGAAGCTGTGTGACTGTCAAGATCATAACATTTAGCATGCCCTCCAATTGGATAGCCACTCTCTCCATTTGGTTCCTTTATGATTTGAATATTATATTCAACTATGTATGTTATTCCATCGTTCAGCCATTTTGATCACCTCCTCACACAGCTCTCAACCTATCAAGTCTTGATATTTTCTCTCTGCCTTCACCGGACTTCGGAGGGTAGCAATAGGCCGAGTTGGCCTGAATGTCGATGTCCCCCATGCCTGCAATGCGGCAACTCACGATGGAGGTTGTGGTCTGCATTTCTGATGGCCATCCCGAGAGGAGTGGGTTACTACTGCGGTGTCCTCACACAGACGTGGCCCAGACTAAGCCCCACCGACGCGCACCTACCGCTTGAGGGTATTTTCTTCCTCACTTGGGGATCTTCACTCAAGGCCTATGCACTTCACCTTGTCTACAAGGGACAGTGGGAGGATTCTAAAGGACTTTGCATTGGGTGTAGTATAGTTTAGTGTGAACCATGGTGAATTCACCACCTGATACTTCACTATCTGCTGGTCTCCCTAGCTGCTCTCCTGGAACAGCAGGTTCAAGTTGGGAGGCAGTTCTGAGAAACTCAGCTCATCTGAGAATCATAACATGCCTTAGCATCCTCGAAGCCGTGCGTGCGTGCATGTGTGTGAAAAGCCAGGGCTTAGCTTGTAAATTGTAATGTTGCAATCGGTATCCCCATTTTTCTGAACTTGCTTTTAGCATATTACTTGCAGTCTGCCCTGCTTTGTGCCTCAGTTTCCCTATGTGTAGAAGGGGAGAACTCTGTCTTCTGAAAATTACGTGTCCATTCTAGATGCTTGGACTTCTTGACCAAGGCTTCAACCAACTGCATTCCTCTAAGGCTTGGTGGCTACTCATTTCTCGGCAGGTTAAAGGTATTCCCTTTGAGGCTGAGGACGGCAGAAGAACTTTGGGAAGTGGGGGAGAGCCACTGTAAGAAACGTCGAGATTGTCAGACTTGGTTCACGTGGGAGACGCTCGAACTTCTGAGAGTGTCTAAATGTGGGCAGATGATGAAGGGACTGAGGCATTCCGGTTTCAGTATCCAGCCGGGCCGCCGAGGTTAGCGTCGTCTGAAAGATAAAACCCCCGCAGCCCCGGCCTCTTGGTTCGTCCCACCGCGGCCACTCACGTGAGGGGGGGGGCGCAATTCTGGGAAGCGTAGTGCGCAGGCGCATCGCGGCCCGGCGTGGACTCCATTTCCCCTGGAACTGCGGGGCGGGGGCGGGGGCAGGGGCGGGGCGCCGGACCAAGGCCACGGCGGCCGGGGGCGGGGGCTGTGGAGAGGTGCCAGGGCGGCGGCGGTGGGTGCGCGTCGGTGCGGCCTGGTCTGGGCCATGTCCGTGTGAGGACGCCGCAGCCATCACCCCCTCCTCTCCGGCTGGCCCGCAGAGACGCGCACCATGGGCTCCATCCTGAGTCGCCGCATCGCGGGCGTGGAGGACATCGACATTCAGGCCAATTCGGCCTATCGCTACCCTCCGAAGTCCGGTGAGCTTCCGAGGACTCCGACCGCGGAAGGGGGCTGGAACGGGGACTGGGGACGCCAGGAGGCCCGGGGGCCAGACGCGCGAGCGCCCTGCCCTGTCGCGGACCCTCCTTCTGTGCCCCTTCCTGATACCTGTGGAGTTTGAGGCGTGGCTGCGGCCCTGGGTAGCCTTGCTGGCCGCAGTCGCACCTTGCGCGGCCCCCTTTTAACTGGTGACCTTGGCACTTTGCACAGCCTCTGTATGCACCGGTGCTTGGCATCTCTGGGATCAGACTGCATTGTAGTGAGGACTGCCTCACGCCCGGGGATCGCCGGCTTTAGAGGCATGAAGACCGGCCCCGGATTGTGACAGCTCATTAGGATTTGGACCTAGGCTTTCTTTTTCCCGTGCGACACTGGTGTTTGACCTAGGGAGATGATCGATAGGGAGGTACTGGGTACCATCGGAGGACAGGATAATGGTTGGAATGGTTAGAGAGGACTACTGACCTTCCCCTCTCGTTCAAGGCAGAGACTCGCTGGTAGATTATGGGAGCTGGATGGAGGCAGTTTGAACCAGCATCAGATGTGGGATCCCTGAGGAGCCTTGCTCATATTCTCATTCATATTCTTTCTCCTCCCCACTCCCCCTCAGTGTGTGTGTGTGTGTGCGTGTGTATGTTTAAAATAAGGACAGTATATCATGTATGTAGTCATGTAGCCCAGGATTGCTCCAACTCCTTATGAAAGTGACATTGAGCAAACATTGGTCCTTTTGCTTCTATCCTCACAGTCTGAGATTGGAGGTGTGCACCACTTTGCCTAGTTTTATGAGGTGCTGGAGACTTGAACTCAGGGCACTGTGCATGCTAGTCAAGCATTGTAGTAACTTAGTCACACTCTTACACTAGGCCTTTTTCTGAGACAAAAGCCCTGTTACATAGTGCTGGCCTGCCTGGTGCTTAGACCACAGGTGTGCCCTGCCGCCCAGCAGTGCCTGGCGCCTTGTCAGCTACGTTTACTTATACACAGTTTCCTGCTGGCGGAACACTGGGCCTTTAGACCTAGTCTTCTGAGTGTTGAGTGTGATGTTTGGTCTTCAGGTGTTTTCACACTAACCCGGCCAGATTTGTTGTGTGGTTCAGAAGAATCTGCTCCCATTAGTTGGACAGCTTGTTAAACATTTCAGGCTGTGCTTCAAGACTTGTTTTGCCCTACGGACCTGCATTTTAAGCTCATTTTCTCTGGTGTGTTTGATGCCCACTCAAGTTTGAGAAAGTATTCTGTTAGTGTGAAGATCTGGGAACTCCTAGGATGAAAGAACAGGAAACTGGCACTATTTAGTGACACTTTTCATTCAGTGAATGGGATGGAATCACACGTCAGTGGAGGGACACCTTCTTGCCTTGTGTGCATTGCTAGTCCAGGCTGCGGCTCCCAGGGTGCCTGCGGAGCCGTCCAGGACTTAGTGTGTGCACATCTGAGACAGCAGCTGTTGTGACCCCTCCCCTGACAGTCTCCTTGTTTGTCTTCTGCTGAGTGACCTTGGTTAAGTTTGCTTATTTGCATCTTAGTTTCTTCTTCTCTGAATTTATAGTGCTTAGAACTATGCCAGACACATAGGAATTCTTCTGCAAGTGTTGGCTACTATAACTGCTTCAAAGGCAGCTAAGTGACTGGCCCAGACCCTACCTGTATTTGGCCGTGTTGTGACAGCTTCCCACACCTGGCACCTGAGCACTATTAATGTCTCTTCACTTAGGCTGTTGCATAAAACAACAATGCATGGCCTGTGCACACACTACAGATCCACAGAAGTAGGCATTTCTGGTTTCCTCAGACACTCCTAACCTGAATGGGGTTTCAGAATCCATCCCAGAACATTCTAGCCAGCATTGGCTAGACAGTACTGGCACAGCAGGTGAGGTCCATGGCCCACCTGGGCTTGATTGGGCTGCCATTCGTACATTGCTGAGTTCTGGGCCTGCGGAGTCCTAAGATTTTTGCTTGTTCGATTTGTGTTTGTTGCTGACAGTTGCACCTAGAGAGTGCTACTGGGGATGAGAGAAATGTGAGGAACACTTGAAGGGTACTCCCACGAACTGTTCAACTGTACAAAATTGTATTTTCAGCCTTCTGCTGGTTTTCTTAATTTGAATTTCAAGGAAAAGTATTCTAATTTTTGTTTTCTTTAAAGCTACATTTATTTAGGTGGTGAACACCTTTAGTCCTAGCTTTTGGGAGTCAGAGATAGGAGGATCTCTGTGAGTTCTAGGCCAGCCTAGTCTACAGGGCTGCATAGTGAGAGATCCTATGTCAAAAAAAAAAAAAAGTATTGTTTTTATTTTATGTTGTTTCCACATGTCCTGTACATGCAGTACCTGTGGGATGTCATTTGGATCCTTTGGACAGACAGTTATTTGCCGTGTCAGTACCGGGAACTGAACTTGGGTCAGTTACAAGAGCAAGAAGTACTCCTAACTGCCAAACCATTATTAGAGCCCAAGCATTTTTTTAAACAAATTTTTATTAGATGTATTCATTTTTTATTTTATATGTGAATGTTTTATCTATGTATGTGTGTGCACTATATGAATGCTTGGTGCCCGTATAGGCTAGAAGAGAGTGTCTGATCTGTTGGAACTGGAGAGAACCACCATTTGGTGCTAGGAATTGAACCTGGGTCCTCTGGAAAAGCAAATGTCCTTAACCACTATCTCTCCAACTCCCCAAGTAATGTTTAGCACCTCATGCTGTCCAGTTTCCTTCCTTAGGGGGTTTTATCCTGTGCTGTCAACAGTGAGAACTTGAATTCAATATTACCTGCTTTGCTTTCATCCCATTCATTTTACACTTAACAGCTTTGTTGATGATGATTTGTGCACCATGTCGTTGACCCATTGTAAACATGAGTGGAGTTTCAGTAAGTGGTAGAGTTGTGCAAGCACACTTGTGACCCTTCTCTCCCTGAGTTACTTTGTGCAGTTTGTAGTCAGTGTTAGCAGCATGATCAGTGTTCAGCTTTCTGTCTGCAGTTTTTCTTTTCTGGATATTGCACATAAATGGAATCATACAATCTAGAGCTGTTGTATGCGTGGCTGTCTTCTTTCACTTAATGCTTTTGTTTTTTGGAGACTACACTCATCAAGTTAGCTTGGAATTTGCCATGTAGCCCATGCTGACTAGAACTCAGGATCTAGCTTCTCAGTTTCTCAATTTCTGGGATTCCTTCCCTTGAAGTGGGAACATTCAAGGGAATGTTGAAGTGGGGACATTCCAAGCTCCCTAGTGCATAACTGTGAGCACAAAGGTGTCCATGCCACCTACAGCTGTGTCCTTTTTGTTGGCCTAGAATTCTGTGTAGAGCAGGCTGGCTTTGAAACTCACTGAGACCTGCCTACCTTTGCTTCCTAGGTTCTGGAATTAATTTAATTTTATAGTTAGGTATGTTTTGTCTATATGCATGTCTGTGTACCACATGCCTGTCTGGTGCCAGTGGAGGCCAGGAGAGGGTGGCAGATTCCCTGGAAGTCTTCTAGAAGAGCAGCCAACTCTTAAGTACTTAACAAAAATGTTTTAAATTGATTTATGTGAATAAGTGTTTTGCTTACATGTATGTGTAAACCACAGGAGTGCCCTGATGCTCTTTGAAGTCAAAAGGCGCGTGGCTTTCTGGAACTGGAGTTAGATTATTGTGAGCCACTATGTGGTCCTCTGTAAGAGCAGCAAGTGCTATCAACTGCTGAGCTATCTCTCTGAGCTCTTAGGTTTGGAATTTTGTTTTTGATTTCCAACAGAGTTACTCTGGAGGTGTGGCTTGGAACTAAATGGGTCGCTTCTCTTTTTTCAAGCCTTGGGAACTTGAGGCTTCTCTCATGGACATCCTCTCGCTTCAGCTTCTCTGATTCTGGGTTACAGACCCACCACATCTATCTGGCTCAGTTTAACAGTTTTTAATGTGAATAATGCTTTTGGAGTAATAATTAAGAAATCTCTGCCTAGCCTAAGATCACAGATTCTCTATTTTGGGGGGTTGGTGGTGGTAGGTCTGTGCTGTCAGTACGCATGCTTATGAATGTGTATGGAGGTTTGCATTCTTGCCTTCCTTGTTTGCTCTCTGCCATGTATATTGGTTGAGGCAGGAGCTGGCCAGATTTGGACATTTTAGCTATTCCGTTTACTCTGACGTACCCTAACCCTTCTGAGGCAGTGGACCACTACACTCACCCAGCTTTTATGTGGATGCTGGGATCCATGCTCTGGTCTTCACATGTGCCACACAAACCCTTGACCCACTGGGCCATTTTCCAGTCTTCCTCTATTTTTTCTACTTTAAGTGTGACACCAGAGAATAATATGCTGCAGTTGGTTCTTTACTTACGCTGTGTTGGTCCTGGAGATTAAACTCAGGTCATCAGACATGGTGGCAAGTTGAGCCATGTTGCCTTCATTTCAGATAAAGCCACCCTCTTTCCTTCAAAGGACCTCTGTATATTTGTCAAAACTCAGCTGACAGTAAACGTTTATATCTAGATGGCATTCTCTCCCTTTGCTTTGTATCTCTTTCCCACTGTTTCTCAACTGAGACAATTTTGTCCTCCCACCCCCATGCCCCTACACTTCCTGGGGCTCGTATTTGTCAGTGTCTAGAGATAGTTTGTCACAGCTCAGGGTGTGTATGTGTTATTTATCTAATGGATACAGTCACAGGACATTCCACAAAACAGAATTTGGAGGGTCCAAAGAGCCCTACATGCCAAGGCTGGGGAAGCCTGGACTGCCTACACTGCCAGCAGCACACAGCTGACTAATAGAGGCTGGATAGGAGCGTGGGTTCTCTATTGTTCTTTTTAAAATTACTTGGGATCACACTGTGAATCCCAGGGTTGTGTTACTTATTGAAAAAACCTGTTTCTAGTTGTGGTGTGTCTGAGACACCTTTAATCTCTCTGGCTGGAATACAGACATACCCTTAGTACACACCTTTAATCCCAAGGAACGAAAGTAAAGTTAGTTTGTAAAAGGAAGCACCCGTGTTTGAAAGTGATGTCTAATTGAATGACAGGCAAAGTGACGAATCAGAGAAAGATTTGACAGACCAGGATATGCCCAACTCTCACGAGAAGAGAGAGGAAAGGAAAGCTACTTAAGAGAGAGCAGTGCTAGCCGGGCGGTGGTGGTGCTCGCCTTTAATCCCAGCACGTGGGAGGCAGAGGCAGGTGGATTTCTGAGTTCGAGGCCAGCCTGATCTACAGAGTGAGTTCCAGGACAGCCAAGACTACACAGAGAAACCCTGTCTCGAAAAAACCAAAAAAAAAAAAAAAAAAAAAAAAAAAAAAAAAAAAAAAAAAAGAGAGAGAGAGAGAGCAGTGCAGAGAGAGACAGGTTGCAGAAAGTGAACAAGCTAGACACATGTAAAGAAAGAATGAGAATGAGAAGGAACCAGGAAATTAGAACATATTGCCAAAGTTAGTTTGAGGCCAATTTTAGCAATTCAGGAGACGCCATGAAAAGCCAGATTGAATTAGTTAGCATGGAGAGGAGTTTTGAGCCAGAATAGCTGAGTTGAACTGGCCAGAGCTCAGAAAGAACTAGAAAGGGTGAGCTTATTCAGCAGTAAGTCTTAGAGGCTGAAAACATTCTAGGCCTAGATAAGATTGTATGGCGGCTAGAAGCTTCCAGGACTAGAGCAGCAGACTGAGGCAGTAAGCTGCAGAGACAACAATTACAACAGGAGAATGAAATTTACTTTTACATCTGTCCATAGAGATTTTATAGTTTGTCAGTTTCTAAAACAAACAAACAAACAAAACCAGTTGGATTTGGGTAGGATTATACATCAGTTTAGGGAAAGTTGCCATCTCTACACTGATTGCTTATACCCATGAACATGATAAATCTGTCTATATGTGTAATTGTATTTTATCCCTGAGATAGGCCCTGTAACACAGGTTGGGTTCAAAATCATTATCCTCCTGCCTTAGCTTCCCAAGACTATAGACAATGTGCTGCTGTGTCTGGCTCTACGTCTATTTAAATCTTTAAGACTTCTCAGCAGGGCCCAGCCAGGTATGGTGATCCACGGCTGTAATTCTAGTACTCTGGAGGCTGAGGCAGAAGGGTTGTCACAAGTTTGAGGTCAGCCGGAATTACTTGGTAAGACCCTGTTTCCCCTCCCACCCCCTGAAAATCTTATCAATTTGTCCTTTTTTTAAAAAAGATAACTTTAAAAGTAAGTGATACTTGCTTCTCTGGTCCAGCAATGATAAAAGCCCCTTTACTTACAAGTTAATTTTAATGAAAATACTAGTCATAATTACATACTTACGTAACAACACAAATGTTTGCAGCTTGGGGAATAATGTCACTGTCACATGGCCACAATTGTCTGAGGACACTGAGGCCCAGAAGTGGAAGTGATTCAGTCAGGGTCACATGGTGAGCGATGCAGAGGTCGTGGAGGGGTGCTGCTTACTGACTTGCTCCTCCTCCTCATGGCTTGTTCAGCCTGCTTCCTATTCTTTTCTTTTCTTTTCTCTTCTCTTCTTTTCTTTTCTTTTCTTTTTTTCCTTCTTCAAGACAGGGTTTCTCTGTGTAGCCCTGGCTATCCTGGAACTCACTCTGTAGACCAGGCTGGCCTTCAACTCAGAAATCCACCTGCCTCTGCCTGCCAAGTGCTGGGATTAAAGGCGTGCGCCACCACTGCCTGGCTTCAGCCATAGACTCCAGGACCACAGTCCCAGGGATGGCATCGCCCACAATGGGCTAGGCCTCCCTATAAATCACTAATTAAGGAAGTGCCCTTTAGACTTGCCTCCAGCTTGATCTTGTGTAGTTATTTTCTTAATTGAGGTTCCCCCCTCTCAGATGACTTTAGTTTGCGTCAAGTTGACATAAAACTAACCAGTACAGCCTGCTTGTAAGGGACCTGGTAGCCTCAACACACCAGCCTTAGTCACTGCAGGTCTTTCCATAGGCTCCCTCTGATTTGACATTTTGTATACAAAGTGACCAGGTCAGGTTTGTAGAGCTGTGAACTTGCTGAAGAGTCCTCCTGTGCACCCTTTCTGCTATGGGTGAAGGGAACAGGGTGACATTACAGTCCTGTGTGTGTCCCTGGGGATGCCCACTTGCCTTTCCTTTTCAGGAAGTGAACCAGACAGGAACTGAGCTGAGGGGAGCCCGAATCTGGGAACTTTTATGCTGGAGTGGGGAGTGTGGGGTCTTTGGGACACAGGGATCTGGTTCTATCACAAGTTTTCCTTTTGGCTTCTGTGGAGCCCCAGTACTTAGGTCCATGTGGTGACAGCAGCAGTGAGGATGTCCTGAGTTCAGGATCTACCTACTCAGAGCCTAACCTCAAGCCCTGTCTCTCTCCTGTGGGTGCAGAGGCACAGCCCTTGCTCGTTTCCTCACACAGCTGAGGGCCAAGGCAGGCGTGAAGTTACTAAGCACACACTTAAATGACAGCATGTGGAGCCGACTCCCTTGCCCTAGGCACCACAACATACCAGGACACTCAAAAAAGACCCAGTAGAGGAGGAGAGAGGGGTCACCTTCCTTCTGGTGCTGTGTGAGTTCCATTCATCTCTGTGGCTGAGAAGCCCTCCATGGTATAGGTAGCCAAGTTCTCTTTCCTTGTCTCCATTTACCCAGAGAAGGTGTTCCTCTTTCCTCAGATATGTGGCAGAGCCAAATCCACCTGGTCTTGGATGAGGTTGAGGCCTCTGTGAGAGGCAGAAGCCAAGAACTCTGCCCTGTTGTGTGAGAATGTATGTAGTGCAGTGGGAGGCTCTTGTATGAGGCCTTGGTTTCCTCCCTGCCCACCTCCAAAAGTATAAAAGCAAAGTGTAGCCTAGCTCCTTGAGTGGCTGAGCAAGAGGCCTGAGCCCCATAAATGTAAGATCCACTTGGACACCATATTGAGACTCTTATCTCAAATAAATAGAAAAGGGGCCTTTCCCCAGTGGGGAACTCTGCTCTTGCCTAAAAGGCTTTGCTCACCTCTCTTGCTAGGGTTAAGACTGAGAGTACATTTCTTAGAGGTCAGTAGGACATGGCTGGACTCAGTCTGTGCAAACAGTCTGCTGGGGGAGCATATTGCTCTGGGGTGAGCTGCTGCCATTGTCTCTTAAGTTCCTGCTTCTCTCTGGGCCTGCATTCCCATAACTGCAATGGAAACCAGGCTCTAATTTCTATCCTGGAGTGTCTTAGTAGAGAGATGCCCATGAAGGTGTTGAAGTCAGAGAGATGGAGAGGTAGATGTTCAGGCTCCAGGAGCCAGAGAAACACCAATTAGACAAAGAGGATGGAGGGAGGCTCATACATCTCTCTCCTTGGTTTTGGTATCAGATAAATGAAAATGAAAACATGACCGATACAAGTATGATTGAGGAGGTTTTTATTCTACATATAGGGAGAATTCAGCTAGAGGCATCTGGCAAGATCTAGACTGAACTGAAAGGGGAGAGAGATAGAGGATAGAAGACCAGAAGCCAGAACAGAGGACCTAGAAAACCAGGCCAAGTAGCTTGGTTATACAGGAGTCAGAAGCTGGGGGTAGGGAACAAAGTTGAGGGGCTGAAGAGGTTTGTAGGGTGGGAGGTGAGGGGTGAGAGTCATTTGTTCTGAGTTTCTTTGGGACCTTACACTTGCTTCTGGCTTGTTTTGTTACTTGGGAACATTGATTGTTTACCTTCAATTGATGATGTTTCCTACTGGCCTTTGCATAGAAAACTGTAGAATTATTCCATTTGCCAGTTACCCCAAAATATGCCTTGCACTTAGCCACCTCCAGTGCCCTGCAGTTAGGGCCATCCTTCACCAGATAAGAGCTATCTAGGCTAAGCTTTTGGAGACACAGGAGCTAGAATCTTTCTTAATCACTCCTGTGCTTAGCTTGATTTACCATTGTTTTCCCTCCCCTATGCTGGGTGTGGGGAGCTACAGGCAGCCCATCAGGCAAACAGGCTGAGAAACATTGCCACAAGTGTCTTCACTTGGCAGTCCTCAGGGTGTCCAGAGTGAGGTGAGGCAAGGTGCTGGCTGGGCCTGTTATCTCTAGTCTGCAGATGAGCCAAGATTCCAGCTAGGGGTGACTTTACCTGTCGCAGCAGCCCAGTCAGTACCCCTTCCTGTGCCAGGTTACATAAGAGTTTGAGCCCTAGAGACTGGAAAGCTCCATGTGGAGCAGAGAGAAGTGCTGGTCTGTCGACATGTATAGATGGGCACAGTCCAGGGTTCAGAGAACAGTCATCTGAAGTGGACCTACCCTTGACTATGAGCGAGCTGCCCTCACTGCCTCCCACTTGGCAGGAAGTCTGGGGCCTGGAGAGCTTTCCTGAGAGCAGCATTCTTTTAGGACCTATGATGTTCTGATCTTGCAAGTTGCCCCAGTTGCATCCTAGAGCTGGGTCTAGGGGCAGTGTGTCAGCACTTTGTGAGCTGGCAGTCAGTGTCCTTTGTCATGCATGGCAGCCACCTTCTTTCTGCCATTCTTGCTCCTTTCCTAAGAAAGGGTAATGACGGAAACTGCCCAGCAAGCTTACATTCCCTCATGTTTCTGAGAAGCTGCTCTGTTTCTTAGGGGATGTACACTAAGTGGCTTTGTCACAGCATTTTGCTTGGTGTGGTTGAAGGACAAGGGCACAGAGGGCTAGAAAGGGCATTTCATTGGCTTTGTGGCCTGAACTTCTGGCCTCCCCGTGTGCTCAGTTTCCTCTATAATCAAACATTGGACACAACATCCTCTGCCTTCTGTCTTCCGGTGTGTGCTAGCTCTAACTACATAGGCCATCATGCTGTGATTCAGGGTTATGAGGAAGGCCTGGACAGTAAGCAGTGTCTAGGTGACTGTGGTTGACCTCACTTGGGAGTCCAGAGCAGGCACAATCTGTTGGGCAGGAGGAGGGCAAAGTAAATGGGTGGGAGGGTGTGCATAGGGCCAGGTACAGTGATACTTGTTGCACTGGGGATGCCTGGAATATAAG
>NW_022196894.1:1274184-1294498 GCF_008632895.1 Mastomys coucha
GCCTCTGTCTCACACCTCCATGGGGCTCTGTCTCACACCTCCATGGCCTCTGTCTCACACCTCCATGGGCTCCCTTAACTTCCTCTGAGGTTTGTCAACAGGTTTCCTGCAGATCCTTCCAGATCTTTGTCCTTAGCTCCCTGCAGATTGGTCTGTCCTTTCCTTCCTTGTCTCTGAGTGGATGTTGCTCAGTCTGTCCTAACCTCCTGCTGGGACTCCAAGCTTTGCCCTTCATTCTCTCTCTTTTATTCTTTTGAAAAAAATTTAAGGTTTCTTCCTACCCCCAGACAGGGTTTCTCTGTGTAGCCCTGGTTATCCTGGAACCTCACACTCTGTAGAGCAGACGTGCTTCAAACTCACAGAGATCCTCCTGCCTCTACCTCCTGACTGCTGAGATTCAAGGTGCTCACCACCACCGCACACCAGGCGGCGGTGGTGAGCATTTTATTTTTCTTCATTACATTTTATTCATCCATTTGTGTATGTGAGTGTGTGCACATTAAGGGATAACAGGCAAAGGATTCCTTCTACCATGGGAGACCTAAAAGTAGACTCCAGTCATCAGGCTTGGTGGCAAGTGGCTTTATCCGTCTACCCTGTGTCAGGTCCAAAGAAACTCCCATTTTCCCTAAACTCCAAAAGGCAGAGGGTACAAGTGGCTATCTGTGGGGCCAGTTAGCACAAGAAAGCGCATGCTGGGCTCCAGGCTCCTTCCTGTCAGTGCCTGTTCCTAGCTCTTCTCAGCTCCACTACTGCAGCTGCTCTTTGCTTCTTTGTGGGTTCTTCTTCCCACCCTTTATCAGCTCCTCAGTTTCCCCCATCACTAAATAGAGCGAGAATGATAGAGGGAGGGGGGCACAGCAACTAACGAACCGCAGCTAAGCCCCCTGAGCAACCAACAACTACCCACCACACTTAGCAGGCTGCAGCATTTATAAACCCTCTGAAAAGTTCCCAGAAATGACCAGAGTTTTCAGGAGACCTCTTCTGCTCAGTTCTAGTCTATTGGTTTTAATGTTATCTACAACTTTGCATTTCCTGTGGAAATGTAAGCAAATCTATATCCCCAGTGCACAAGCTTGGCTGCCTTCCATTCTGATGTTAACACATCCTTATAGGATATAGAATGATTGAAATTTACAATTTATCCTATGACCCATTCAATATCTCTGGACTGCTATTGATCCTTTCTCACTAACATTCAGAAAATTTGAAGTTAGCAGAGCACTATTTAGTCTATTCCTGGAGGTCCTCATTCTTCCTTTTTGTTTTTTTGTTTGTTTGTTTTTGTTTTTCAAGACAGGGTTTCTCTCTGTAGCCCTGGCTGGCCTGGAACTCACTCTGTAGACCAGGCTGGCCTCGAACTCAGAAATCCACCTGCCTCTGCCTCCCAAGTGCTGGGATTAAAGGTGTGCACCACCACTGTTCGGCTCCTTTTTGTTTTATAAGCATTTCCGTTAAGGTGTGATTAGATCTTTCTATAAGTGCTTGTTATGTCTTGGCCAGCAAGAGCCAATTGGCTTGTACTTTTCGTTATGGGGTCTGGAGCTCCCCCTCCCCCCCATTTTGTTTTCTGATAGCAAGAAATTGCCTTGAATATCTCTTTTGGATCTGCACTCCTGAACTCAGTGGTGGCATTTACCACATCACATACAGACCCCAAGAAGCCAAGCCATTCTTTCTGCTTGAGATTTAGGGAAACCATTGCTTCTAGAAATGGGTCATTCACTTTTGTGGCTTCAAAGTACAGTATTTCTTACAGTTATGGCACTAGGTATTTTGAGATCTGAGATCTTTAGCAGTTTGGTCATAGTTTCGTTGCAAATGACTGTATTTCCTTCAATTGAAGCACCAGGCATTTTGATATTGGAGACCCATAGCTATAAATATTGTATTAATATGGTACACATTAGAACCAATATTGGTCATATCCCTTATCCATTCGTTGGTAGGCACTACCTGAGCCTTTAATGGTCTAATAACTTTTTTACATTCAGTATTCACGTTCTCAAACACCAGGGTCTCTATCAGCACCTGCCTGCACCAGGGTCTGATGCCGCTTTGTTCATAGCTAAGACTAATCTTTGTTAAAAAAAAAAAAATTAGTGAAGACTTCTCAAAAGTTTTGTATAATCTGCAAACAAGGTGGACTTTTTCCAGAGCTCCTCAACTTTGTCCCAAGCTCTTAAAGCCACTCAGTGACATTGTTCTGTAATAACATCATCAAATCAGATTAATTCTTGAATGTCAGCATACCTCCCTTCACCTAGCGCCTGGTCTTTGACTGTATTGGTCCCCCCCCCCCATTCATAGCTTCTTTCCTCTACCGTATTCACCATTGTGAGGAACTTCTTCCCTCCACCGTATTCACTATTGCGAGGAACTTCAGTCCAGCCTCTAGTTCAGCTGTTACCACTGCCTTCCAGTCTTGGGGAATAATTCTGTTTTGAATAAAAAGCAAATGCATCCCATATGAAATCGCAGCCTCTTTAAACTGGCTTAGATCTATCATTTCTATAGGACTCCATCTTGTCTCATCATAACCTTGTTCCCCACCATTAGTAGGCATATGCTGTAGGATTGCTGGGAAAGCTAATGGTGAATACAGCTGCCCCTCCTCCCACTCTGACAGCACAGTTGGTTCTAGATTAACCCTTTCTCTCAATAAGAGCAGTTTCATCAGATCCACATTGGGACTGAGCCCTTTTGATCATTTGCTGGCATTAAAAGGTTTCTGGGACTCAGATTTGGGAAGCAGGGTGCAGACAGTGTAGGGCCAAGAATGGCGTAGGGATATATGGAGAAGCTATGAAAACTAACCTTTAACTTTCAACTGCTGAGTGTTCTGGATGCCAGGAGTCAGTAGTTAAGATCTTGCTGGGCTGTGTTCCCACTGAAGGCTTCAACGAGAATCCTTCTTTGCTCTTTTCTTGGCTCTGGAGGCTGTGGTCCTGAGCACACCTGATCTGGTAGCCACTTCCCTCCAGTCTGTGCCTGTACCTTCAGCCACTTCTTCCCTCTGGGTGTGTCTATATCTAGACCTCTCTCTCTGATACATGTGTCATCACTGGATTTGGAGTTTCCTTAGGCCACTTGGATTTCATTGTGATAAATCACACCAACAAAGACCCTACCGATTTCCAAGCATGGGTACAGGATAGAACTTGAATACATCTTTGGTGGTTAGGGACAGGGTTTACCTGACTCCTGAGGGCAGGGATGTTTAAATCCAGAACTCATCTGACTAGGGAGAGGCAGGTTGTAGAGGCCAATGGTGCACAGAAGACTGGTTGAGGACAGGACCAGAACATGAGCCACTTAGGGATAAAGCCTTTGGGGACTTGTTGGCTGTCCCCACAGAGGTATGCTAGGCTCCGTGTCCTTGGGGACTTGGTGGCTGTCCCTCAGAGGTATGCTAGGCTCCGTGTTCTTGGGGACTTGTTGGCTGTCCCACAGAGATATGCTAGGCTCTGTATTCTACGAACAAACACGTTTCCTTTTTTAAGCAGGAAACTACTTTGCTTCGCACTTTTTCATGGGAGGAGAGAAATTTGACACTCCCCATCCTGAAGGTTACCTCTTTGGAGAGAACATGGACCTGAACTTCCTGGGCAGTCGTCCAGTCCAGGTGGGTCTGGTAGGGCTGGCACTCGTGGCTGGGTGAGTATTGGGAAGGCTGTCTCTGCCCAGCTGTGAGGACAGAGGCACCAAGTTACCCAAGATGGGACAGAGCATGCAGCAGCTGAGCAGAGCTGAACATGGGCATGTGACTTGGACTGTGCCCTGGCGCTGCCTCTGAGAAACCAGAGAGTGAGCATTGGGTCACCGAGGGACAGAGCAGCCATTTATTGAGCTGATGGTGCTAGGGATTTTTGTTCTAGGTCTTTTGTGTGAGCAGAAAGCGCAGTCGGATTCTGTGGAACGTTGGAAAAGAGTTGTGAGTGCTGTGTGTGTCGAGGGCTGTCAGGTAGGGGCTGGAAATGGAACTCAGACCTTTCCTTATTTCTGAGATGGTGAGAATCACAATGAAGAAAACATAGGGTGAGCAGTTAGGAGGAACCCAAGAACAAACAAAAAAGTGACAGGGAAAGGTCCCACTGAAGAGTCCATGGCTGAGCTGAGCTGTGCAGGGTGGGAAGGAGGAGCTGGAGTAGCCTATCCCAGGCTCCTGGCATGCAGCAAGTCTGCAAGCCAGTTGTAGGGAAGTGAAAGAGGTGAGAGGGTGTATTAGTCAGGGTTCTCTAGAGTAACAAGAGAGAGAGTGTGTGTGTGTGATTTATTAGAATGACTTACAGGTTGCAGCCTAGCTAATCCAACAATGCTAGCTGTGGATGGAAAGCCCAGAAGTCCTGTAGTTGCTTAGTCCACTAGGTTGGCTGTCTCATGTGGTCTTCAGTATATGCTGGCATCCCAAAGAAGTAGGCTTAATACCAGAGGGTATGCCTTCTGTCCTAGGGTTATTGCTGTGATGAAACACCATAATCAAAAGCGTTTTAGGGGGGAAAGGATTTATTTGGCTTACATATCCTGAATCATAGTCCATGGAAGAAAGCCAAGGCAGGAATTCAAACAGGGCAGGAACCTGGAGGCAGGAGCTGATACAGAGGCCATGGAGGAATGCTGTGTACTGGTTTGCTCCTAGTGGCTTGCTCAACTTACTTTCTTTTCTTTTTATTTTTCTTTCTTTCTTTCTTTCTTTTTTTTAGCTTTAGACATTTTTGTTTGGTTTTGTTTTCATTTTTCTATTCTCTCATATATTATTACATCCCGACTGCAGTTCTCCCTCCCTCCTCTCCTCCCAGTTCCTTCCCCAGCTCCTCCCCTGTCCCAGTCCTCCCCTCTTTCCCTTCAGAAAAGGTCAGGCTTCCCAGACACATCAGTGAGACCTGGCGTATCAGTTTGTGATAAGTTGAGGCATCTTCCTTCATATTAAGGCTGGAAGAGGTAGCTCAGGAGGAGAAAACAGGTCCCAAAAGCATCAGCCTGCTTTCTTAGAGAATCTGGTCCACAATAGGCTAGGCATTTCCACACGATTACTAATTATGAAAATGCTCTAAAGGCTTGCCTGCAGTCTGATCTCATGAGGACATTTTCTCAATTGAAGCTCCCTCCTCTCTGATGACTATAGCTTGTGCTAAATTGACATAAAACTAGATAACACACATCCTGTGAGTTAGAATTCAGATGGTCAAATAGGCTTTTCAGTGAGCCCTCAGGAGATGAGGGAGCCTAGGGCAAGCAAGACTCCTGAGCCAAGTCAGGTAAGGTGAGAAGGAGCAGCAGAGGTTTCCTGTGGGAAGTATTGACGAAAGCACAGTAGCTCCTTGCAAAGAACACCGGGAGGCAGAGGATTTGCATTGATGGGCAGGGCCAATGAGACTAGGTCTAGGTGTGATGGAGAGGAAGAGGGTCTTCAGGGAGAGAAACAACAGTCAGGGTTTTCAAATGATAGGCAAGACAAGAGCCCTCTTTAAGGAACACTGAATTTCAACATGCAGCATGGGCGCATCCTTAAACATCCCTCAGGCACAGTGAATGCCTTCAGGCCAGGAGCTTCGAAGTAGCGCTAGTCCAGAGCAGGGAGTTACCACAAAATCTTGATCTGTAGTATGTCCTGCAGGCCAGGGTCTGGGGTAGGTGTTGTCCTCTCCTACCTGGGAACCAGCATGGGATCTTTTCTTTTTTCACATTTGTTGCTTCAACTTGCATAGTCTTAACTCCTGTGAGTCTTCAATGAATTCTTTAAGTTTTAAAGAGAATTATTTATGTGAATATGTGTGTCTGTATATATGAGGCATGTGCATGCAGTACCCATGGACACCAGAAGAAGGTATCACATCCCTGGAACTGGAGATGCATGTGGTTGTGATGTGGGTGCTGAGAATAGAAGGCAGACCTTTTGGAAGAGCAGCCAGTGCTCTTAACTGTTGAACTATCTCTCCAGCCTCTAGATCTTTTTTTATTTTTACTTCATGCTGAGACAGGTAGAGATCCACCTGGGTTATGATCAAGAGCATGTACAATCTGTCTGCTTTACCCAACTTAATCTCTTCAGGGGTGAGTTTTTTCACGCTCCAACACAATGTTGCTGGCAAAAGACATGGACATGTACAATCATAGTTTCATGTCACCAGTTGTATGTATTTTTATATAGGGGTATAATTATACTCATCTATACATGTATGTGTGTTGCCAGCAGTAAGTTGTAACCTACCCTAAGAGCCAAACCATGGCCACTTCTGAGCATCCTGCATAGAGCTGAGGACTGTGACTAAATGACCGAGCCACTCTGTGTGAGGCCAGACCCAGCCCACATCCTGCCAAACTTTAGTAAACGAGCCCTTAACTCCTGCCTCCTGTTCTCTACTGTATCTTAGAGAGTCATCAGTTCAAGAGTGTTCACTTGTATTTTCTCTCCTAGTTTCCCTATGTCACCCCTGCCCCCCATGAGCCAGTGAAGACACTGAGGAGCCTGGTAAACATTCGCAAAGACTCTCTCCGGCTGGTGAGGTAACTCCTTTAGCGCTGCCCTCATGGGGACCCTGTGTGGTTGGAAGGTTTTGGTTTGTCCTTGGGAAGTGGGTCAGAGGTATTTCTAGGGCCCAGTCTCTGTTCTCATATGCATTCAGACTCTGTAACAGGACCCTGAACCATTAAATGAGGTGTTCTCCCACCCCCGGCAGTCATGTCTCAGTTACTAGCTCCGGTCTGGAAAGCACTGGAGGCCAGGGAATAATTTCAGGTTTGCTGCCATGCATGCGATGGCTACTGCCTGTTGTTTATAGCATAATTCAAGCTTTAAACCCAAGACATCCACACCAAGAACACTTGTCCCTTGTTTCTGGGGACAGGAAGAAAAGGGAACAGTCTATGGGTTATAGGCCTTACACCACAGGGCCCAGGCCCCCTGCCTTTGCTAGCAGAGCAGCTGTGTTAAGCATCCAACTTTAAGCCTCCCTCCTGCCCCCGTGAGCAGGACAGCTCTTGGGGCTATTCTGTGGCTCCTTACTTGCTATCTGTTGCTCACTTTTGGTAGGTATAAAGATGATGCAGACAGCCCCACAGAGGACGACGAGAAGCCCCGAGTGCTCTACAGTCTGGAATTCACCTTTGATGCTGATGCTCGTGTGGCTATCACCATTTATTGCCAGGCGGTGGAGGAGTTCGTGAGTGGCATGGCAGTGTGAGTCCCTGGGCCGCACTTTGGGTTCTGCAGGCTTTGCAGCACACTCTGCAGCCTTTCCCCTTCCTGCAGGGCATTGACTGAAAGGTCTCCACTGCTGATGGTAGCTGGGTCTTTCTGGAGACCAGCCCCCTCCAGAAGCCTCCATAGCTCCATCTCCTTTACATAGAGAGACACCCAGCACCTGGAAAACTTCAAGACATTGGGAGCTCTCTACCAGGAGCTTGGGGCAAAGACCAAATATATGTTATTTTTTATGTCATAATTATGATGCTGAACTTTTGGAGATTTTCTTTAAAATACGAATATTAACACTTTTGGAGTTGGCACCCTGCAGCCAGAGCATGACCTCAGTAGGGCTGTCTCAGCAAGAAAGCCAGCCCTGCCCTGAGTGACTTTCCAGATGGGTAGAAGTGTGTCTGTACCCTTCCTACATTGGAGAAGACCTTAGAGAAGCTCAGATCTGGGTTGGGAGTGAGGGGAACTTGGGGTGTCTTCAGCTCTGCCTTAGCCGGGAGTGAGGTTGGGGTTCAGCTCTCACGGGGGCTTTTCTCGAGCAGCTCCTCATACATAAGGGACAGAGTAGCTGCTCACAGCTAGCTGCCGGTTAAGAAAATGCAAGGCTTTCCTGTAGGACTCAGGACTAGGCACTGGGCCATCAACTCACTCCCTGAGTGCTGGTGCACAAGTAGGGAGATGATGACTTCCCACACTTGGTTCTTTGAGGTTCCACTCTGGCCTAACCAGTGGGCTACTAAGTTACTTAATGTAACAGTTCTCCAGTGTGTGATGACTGTCAGTAGGGAGTGTACAGGTGGCCAGCACAAGCCCAGGGGTGAACTACCAGGCTGCTCCAGCTTGAGGCAGTGTGACCCTTGTGGTGTGCTAACCTCTCTGGGCACAGCACATGTATGATGACAGTTGGGAAGAAGAGCTCCTGCTTCTGAGTTGTCCTTGGGAGTAGCTACCATAGCAGATGAGCCCTAGATTCTGGGCAGGTGCTTTGGAGCTGCTCCAGGGGAGGAAAGGACCACAGTGCAATGGACTCCCACCCCAGCCCATCCAGTTCTGTTGTGCCCTATGAGATATGTAAGAACAGGGTCCTGCTGCCACCAGATGGGCTGGATAGATGGCCAGCTAAACATGGCTGCCCAGAGATCCGGTCCTGATAGACCTTTTCTGAGACCTGCTTGAGGCCTGTTTGCCTCCCAGTTATCTGGTTTGCATGACATTAGCACCAGGTCACCAAGTTAGAGAAAGAGGAGGCTCCAGGCCTTAGAGGCTGTGCTTGGGACTCAACATAGCCAGCAGGAATTCTGTGTCCTGAGGTGAAGGACAGGAATTCTGTGTCCTGAGGTGCAGGACAGGAATTCTGTGTCCTGAGGTGCAGGACAGGCAGCCCTTCTGTTCCTTTCCTGCCCCCCCTAACTTTTCTGCCAAGAAATTTGAAGCAGGGTGGTTCTGGGGTCCCACAGCATATAATTAAAGGCTAGAGTACTGAGATTCCTGTCTTGGGCTGATCTTTTCACTACATCCAGGCTGGACCTCCCTGTGGGGCTCCCTCCCACACTGGCACTGACAGTCAGGACAGCAGGGACGTCACCCAGCTTCCCAGGCTCTGAGTGTGGCCTTTGTCCTAGAGACCCAGAGAAGCCCTGGGACAGTAAGCATGGGTCAGGGGTGGGAACAGCAAGGGTCATGGCTTATATTCATGAATGGGGACACTGGCTCAGCTCTCTCTTTTTTTTCTTTTTCTTCTTCTTCTTTTTTTTTTTTTTCCCCCGAGACAGGGTTTCTCTGTGTATCCCTGGCTGTCCTAGAACTCACTCTGTAGACCAGGCTGGCCTCGAACTCAAAAATCCACCTGCCTCTTCCTCCCAAGTGCTGGGATTAAAGGCGTGTGCCACCACTGCCCGGCTCTCTTTTTTTTTTCTAATGGTCAGCCTGGGGTATGAGATGTGCTTCTGCATAAGGAAAAGGATGGTCCTTAAAGCATTGTGGGGACTAGTGAGACAGGAAGCTAGTCTTTGAGTCACTAGAGCACAGTTGAGTGGACCTGCGTGGGGTTCAGGGAACACTACACTCAGGAGGAGGGCAGGACGCTTCAGAACATAAGTCACATACACTGTGTGGAAATGCCTGAGAAGCGTAGCTAGGAGTAAGGATTGAGACAGGGAGCACTGCGCTACGATCATTCAGAAAAAGCAAATGCACCAGACACACCTAGTGGGCATGTTCTTCTCATCCTGAACGTGGCAGAGGTATCAGGCTGGTGTGGGCCCTGGAAGGGATAGCCACTTAGTGTGACTGGGCAGCCTCATGGTGAGCAGAGCTGGCAGTGGGAGGCTCTTGTAAACGCAAGGGCCACTTGGCCAAGCTGACTGCTTCCTGTTTCTATCTGGGATGGCTGAAGCTCTCAATCCCTATAGACCAAATGGCTACTGGTTCAGAGAAGTAACAGAGGAGGTGGGAGGCTGGGTTGGGGGCCCATGGCTCCACAGGAGTCAGGTGGCTGCCTTGCTGCCCTCAGGTACAGCTGTAAGAACCCTTCTCTGCAGTCTGAGACCGTCCACTACAAGAGAGGCGTTAGCCAGCAGTTCTCCCTGCCTTCTTTCAAGATTGACTTCTCCGAGTGGAAGGATGATGAGGTAATCTTGGGGAACTCGTGTGGTGCACAGACATACACGCACCTACACATGCACATACAATGTGAAAATAAAAACAAAACAAGCAGCGTCCTCCGGTTCCCTCTGGTGGTGGGCGTGTGTCCTCTTCCACCGTCACTTGTCCTGGGCTACTCAGAGGGAGCTCTGTAAGCATGGGGACACCAGAGTGAAGGAGGACAGGATCACAGTCACTACACACCTTCCCCAGCCTCTGGTTCTGTGCTGAGTTCACCCAGCACAGCTGGCTCTTTCTGGAATGTGGAGTGTAGCCGAGAAGAGCATGAATGCTTGGAGGCTGCTCAGAGCACAAGAGACCCCAGTGCACTCAGGCTTGCTGCTCTGTCAGCTTCCAGCCTAGCATGGGCACGAGTGGGGCTCTGTTCTTGTAGCTAGCTTACTTGACTGTCTTAGTCAGGGTTTCTATTCCTGCACAAACATCATGACCAAGAAGCAAGTTGGGAAGGAAAGGGTTTATTTAGCTTACATCCACATGGCTGTTGATCACCAGAGGAAGTCAGGACTGAAACTCAAGCAGGTCAGGAAGCAGGAGCTGATGCAGAGGCCATGGAGGGATGTTCCTTACTGGCTTGCTTCCCCTGGCTTGCTCAGCCTGCTTTCATATAGAACTCAAGACTTCCAGCCCAGGGATGGCACCACCCACAAGGGGCCCTACCCCCTTGATCACTAATTGAGAAAATGCCCCACAGTTGGGTCTTCCCCAACTGAAACTCCCTTCTGTGATAACTCCAGCCTGTGTCAAGTTGACATACAAAACCAGCCAGTACACCTGACTAACACCTAAACAAGCAGTTCTGTATAAGAGGCTCTCCTTGGTCTTAGTTTATGACCTTGTAAGTGCAGCATGCTGCCAACATCAGTATCTGCAGGAACACTCTGGGTGGTCCAGGCTTACAAGAGACTGCATTTCAGAGCAAGGCAGTAGCCCGGGAAGGTCATCTGCTTTCTTATGTCCCAATTTGTGGGAAATACTGTCCTGGGTGATGTACCTATCCTATGGTTCTAGTGCCCCTGCCCAGCCTGATGCTGTGACTGCCCACATGGCTATCTGCTCCTACTCCCTCTATTGCCTGTATCCTACTTCCAAACACAAAAGCAATTGTGTTGAATTAAGTGTGCTGTCCCAGCTATTGTACTCAGCCTTGCGCTTAGACTGGATTCTGTTCCTCTAGAGATGAGAAACAGGCTCAGGTTGAGTTTGTTCACAGTGAATGAGCACAGGGCTGAATGGGAAGCCATTGTTCTGAGTGTGGCTTCATTCCTACACTGTGATGAAATGCCATAAACAAGGCAACCTTTAAAGGACACCTTTAACTGGGGGCTTACTTATAGGTTCAGAGGATTAGTCCATGACCATCACAGTGGGAATGTGGCGGCAAGCAGGCATGACACTGGAGCAGTAACTGAGAGTTCACATCTTATGAAAAGTTGCAGGCAGAGAGACTGGGAGGATATAGGCTTTTTGTTTGTTTTTGTTTTGGAAGAAGGATTGGCTTTTTGAGACAGGGTTTCTCTGTGTAGCCCTGGTTGTCCTGAAACTTACTCTGTAGACCAGGCTGGTCTTGAACTCATAAGAGATCCACCTGCCTCTGCCTCCCAAGTACTGGAATTAAAGATGAGTGGCAACACTGCCTGGTTTGATTTTGTTCTTTGGGCAAAGTCTAAGAGTGAGTGTGTGTGTGTGTGTGTGTGTGTGTGTGTGTGTGTGTAGACCAGGTTAACATTGAACTTGTGTGCTTTGTGTGCACTATTATTGTTCGTGACAGGGCCTCACTGATGAGCTCACCACCCTTCTGCACCTGACTCCTGAGTAACTGGAATCAGGTGTGCACTACTATATCTGGCCCATTGACCATTCTTCCAGTAACTCCTTAGTGAGAATAAATGGAAATGCATCTGCTCCCCTGAGATACCAAGAGGGTTCTAGACATTGGGTAGGCAGAATTTTGTCCTCTACAGCTTTGTGACAGGAACAAACAGGAACTGAGAGTGTTTCCTGGGAATGGACCACAGGTATGGATCAGGGGATCCCTGAGGACTGCTCTGCTATATCCTGTGCAGGGTGAGGGCCGGGGGTTCTAGCACAGTAGGTCTTTGTGAAGAGATGGGGACCTGTTCCATCTCAGGCTGCTGTCTTGGGGTGGGTGAGGATGGAACCATATCTGGAGAAGGCAGCTGCTGGCCTAGAAAAGGAAGCATGGATCAAGTGGTCTCTCTAACTCATTGGAGCTCTCATTCCATCTCTGGTGGAGCTTGAGCAGGATGCTTTTCATCAAGCAATTACATAATAAAATTTCACCCAAAGCAGGAGACTGGATGACAGCACTGTTCACAGTGTTCATGATGCCAAAACTGCCCATGGATCAACAACTTATAAATAGACAAATACAATGTGGCTTATGCCTAGAATAACTGTAACATAAAAAAGGAAAGGAATTGTGACTGAACTTGGAAAGCATGCTCAATGAAAAAAAGGCATAAAAAGATAAGACACTCAACAGTCCATTGTAGGCACTGTCCAGAAGAGGCACACCCACAGCTGTGGGAAGCACATGAGTAGTTGTCAAGGACTGAGGAGGTGGGATTTCTGTTTGTAGAGCTGTTCAGGATCTATAAGGTCTATGTGATGTAGTGGCACTGATTGTCCTTGATTCCATCTGTACGCTCCAGCGCAGGCTGATTAACTCACTGCCTCATGTCTGTGGACCTGACTATTTTTGCTTCCTTTCCTCAGCTGAACTTTGACCTGGATCGGGGTGTGTTCCCAGTAGTCATCCAGGCTGTGGTGGACGAAGGAGATGGTGAGCATTGCTGGTCTTTCCTTATCTTCATTTTCAAGTATATAGGACCTGTGAGGAGGAAGTGGCTTCCTTCTCCCAGAGTCATCAACACCTCCTCTTCCGGAAACAGGGTGTCTGCCATAGCCCACATACAGGCTCATAGCTGTGCGACAACTTGGGAAGTAGAGTCTGATGAGGGCAAGGACAGGAGTGGACTCTAGGCTCTGCCAGTGCTGTAGGGAAAGGGAGAAAGTCACAAGCATGAGCTCTCATTGGTCTCCTCCTCTTATCTCACTCTTTAGTTGTGGAAGTGACTGGCCACGCTCATGTGCTCTTGGCTGCCTTTGAGAAGGTAAGTGCCGTCCTGGCCACCACCCTGTAACCTGGGGACTGGGGCAGGCAGTGGTGAGGTCAACCCTGTAGGACCCTCAAGAACAGGCCATTACAGGCTAGGGTGCCAGCATGGAGACCCTTGCCACAGACTAACTTTCCCTCCTCCAGCCACCATCCTTTCCTGTCAGGTTCAGTATCCTCGGGTGCCACCAGGCATTGGTCACAGCCTTGCCTGGAATATGTGCGTCTATCTGACTTAAGATGTGTTCTTTTCTCTCCCTGCTGCTGGCTACAGCTTGTAGTCCAGGTAGGAATAGGCAGGTTTCCATCCCCACAGGACAGGAGGCCTTTCCTGATCCCTCTGAACACTTGTGTCGGGATAGAAGTGGCCTTTAACTTGTCATCTCAGAGCTGGCATGACATCGAGTTTGCAATATAGAGTTTGTAATAATGGTGGGGTGGATGAGGATCTGCCATGTGCTAGAACAACCCCAGGCCTATATACATATATATGTATCCTCATTTGTCAGAGGTGTGGGTGTTACATGCCTACTTGATAATCTTCCAGAGACTCCAGCCTCCCTCAGGCCCTTTGCCATTCCTTAGCACTGTAGCTAAAACATGTCACCAGGCTGCAGCCCAGGTCACCAGGACCCCAGCAAGAATGGCCTGTGCGTTCCGGCTGGTGGCGCCTTAGAAAGTCACTGGAGAGAGAATGGTGAATCTCACCTGAGTCCCTAGGTTGAAGCACTCCCTGAAGCCAGCCTTTTTTTATTTTCAGCCATGAATGTAGGGTTGCCTTCACCTGGCTGGGTAAGGGGAGGGGCCAGTTTGAGAGTAACTGTGTGTCTCTCCTGCAGCATGTGGATGGCAGCTTCTCCGTGAAGCCTTTAAAGCAGAAGCAAATTGTAAGTGCCAGACATGATGGGCCTTTGGGTTGCAAAGCACACATAATGCAGCTGTGAACACATGCCTGGACTCCATGGGCTGTTTTATTCTGGACACGAAGGAGCTGCTTGCCTGAGTCTGCCCTGTTGTGCTCTGGGATATTGGGGTCTGTGTTTTGTGTGATGGTTACATAGTTACTTGGTGCTACAACAACTTGTGTAGGTCCCTGAGTCCTGCCCAGTTTGAACCATGGTGCATGGGTTGCAGTTAGTTCTTGGTGAGTGTTTGCTAAATGAGTGGGTGGAGGAACTAAGGAAAAAGGGAAGCAGAAATATGGCAGCTGCCTCTTGCTTACAAATTACTGGAAATAGAGCAGCACTGTGCAGGCTTGAATGGACCGTTCAGCATCTGATGGGAGCAATCCCAGGGTACAGGGGAGACTTGGGATAACTTTTCTTGGGAATCACATGTTTTGTGATCTTACCTAGGGCAGTTACTCCATTTGAGACCTTTATCATGAGATCCATTGACAGGTGGAGTCTGTGTTCCAAGGCTGTGATGAGCAGTTGTCCTGTGTGTAGCTACCCAGATCCCAGAGACCTGTCGAGAGTTCCAGGGTGGGATAGAGTTTGTTAGCCTTTAAAGGAGACAGAGTGAATCCTGCTTGGTAGGTTCAGATCCTAATGATACTAAGTAGGCAGAAGACCCTACTCATGGTGGGGCACTTGTCTCCTGAAAGTCAGCTAGTAGGACCCTGGGTTTCTGGAGGGATGCCATGGTCCTGGAGCTTGAGGACAGGTCACCATGAGGCCTTAAAGCCAAAAATGACTGGTTTTGTGTCTAAGACTAGACATGACTTTCATGTCTTGTGGAAACAACAGGTATATGGCAGCTTTCTGCTGCCTGCAGACAGCAGCTGTAGCCTCTTGTGAATGACAGAATGCGCAGCTTGGAGCTGGGCCTTCTGGGACCGATAGATGCCTACATGGATAGATGGATGAATGCATGGATAGTTGGATGGATGAATGGATGGCTGGTTGGATGCATAGATGGATGGATGCATGGATAGATGCATGCATGCATGGTTGGTTGGATGCATGGATAGATGCATGGGTGGGAGCACTGGCCCCATTGTCTACTCCCCGAGCTGCTAGCTGAGCTGAGGACAGGGCGGGGCTTCTTGCCTCTTGTTCCTGGCATCTGCCCTTCCTCAGGAGGAGAAACTATCTAGTCTCACAGACTTTATAGCCTTACTTTCCTGGGACCTGTGGCTCTGGAGGTGACCTAGGCACAGAGAAACCCACTAGTGGGGACTGACCAAACCCCTGCACATCTTTCTGCTCTTTAGGTGGACCGGGTCAGCTACCTACTGCAGGAGATCTACGGCATCGAGAACAAGAACAACCAGGAGACTAAGGTGCATTCTTGAGGGCAACTACCTGGGCTCCAGGCTGGCCACATACCCAGATTGCCATCTGCCTTTCACAAGTCTACTCACTGGCTAACTTGCAAGGTTTCCTAGGCCCAGAATCCACAAGGTTTGATGGGAAAGAGGCCTTTCCCTAGAGGTTTAGGACTCAGGCTCCTCATTTTTCCTTAATTCCTTTTTAGCAGTTACGCCAGTTAGAGTTTTGTATCTCTATGACTGACTACTTGACAACAGCAACTGAAGCAAGGACAGTTCACTCACAGATTTACAAGTGCCACTCTACCAGGCAGAGACAGTGAGATGGAGTAAAGGAGCTTTTGTCACGGTAGCCAGGAAAAAGGGACAGGAAGGGCTGGCTAGGCACAAGCTTCCTGGTTCCCCAAGCACATGCCTTTTAGTGTCCTACTTCCTCCAAGTAGGACTTACTTCCTAGGGTTTGCAGAACTTCCCCTGATAGCTGGGTGTCAAAGCTTCCGACACATAAGCCTTTAGAGAGGCATTTCATACACCCCCAACAACAGCAGAAGACAGCAGGGTTTTCTTTTGTTTGTTTGTTTGTTTTTAATGTTCTGTCCTTTCTCCAGCATGTTTAAGTCACTAAATTGTCCTGGCAACCTGGGTTCAGGGACCTTCTGTCTCTTCTTCCTAAACAGGACTGCATTTTGGCTTTTTTGTCATTGGCTGAACCTTCCCTGTCTCCTGGTTCCCACCTCCTCACGGACAGTGAGCTCTCTAGACTGGTAGACAGACTAACAAACATTCTAGACAGTTCTAGAGGCTGTGTTAGCTGATGGTGGAGGTTCAGCAGGGCCTGGGAAATACAGCAGGATGAAATGGGAACCTGGCTGCTTCTTACATTATTATTTTAAAGATATAATGATGTAAATCAATTTGTGTGAGGACTAGAACAATTTTTTCACATTTGTGTGTGTGTGTGTGTGTGTGTGTGTGTGTGTGTGTGTGTGTAAGTCAGAGAACAGTTTCTGGGAGACAGTTCTGTCTTCCACAATGTGAGTCCTGATGGAATGAATTCAGGTTGTCGGACTTAGTAGCAAGCATCTTTACTTACTAAGCTGTCTTGGTAGTGTAGCCAGACCTCCAGGTTTTAAAGCCTTTGAAAGTCAGCCTGGTGTGGTAGTGCGCACCTGTAATCTCAGCAGGCAGAAGGCAGAGGCAGGAAGAAAGAAAGCTGCAAGTTTGAGACTAATCCACTATACATAGTAAATCCCAGGTCAGCCAGAGCTAATAAACAAGACTAGAAGTCAACACCAACCTTGATGTGACATCAGGAGAACTGGAAATGGCCAGAGCTGGCCAGGCAGGGCAGCTTTGCCAGCATGAGCCCATATTGCTCACTTGCATTGACACCAAGGTCACATAGGAGCAATCTGTGGTTTGTTTGTTTGTTTTTAAAGATTTTTTTATTTATTTTATGTATGTGAGTATACTGTCGCTCTCTTCAGACACACTGGAAGAGGGCATCAAATTCCCTTATAGATGGTTGTGAGGGACCATGTCTTTGCTGGGAATTGAACTTAGGACCTCTGAAAGAGCAGTCAGTGCTCTTAACCGCTGAGCCATCTCTCCAGCCCCTATTTGTTTTTTAAGATAGAATCTCCTGCTGGGCAGTGGTGGCGCACACTTTTAATCCCAGCATTTGATGGCAGAGGCAGGCGGATTTCTGAAGTCGAAGCCAGCCAGCTCTACAGAGTGAGTTCCAGGACAGCCAGGGCTACACAGAGAAACCTTGTCTCGAAAAAACAAAACAACAACAAAAAAGATGTAGCTCTTGCTGTCTTAGAACTCACTATGTAAACCATGCTGGCCATCAGTTTAAACTAATCCACCTGCCTCTGCTTCCTGAGTACTAGAACTAAAGGTGTGTGCCACTCCACCAGGTTAGCCACCTGGTTTCTATGGCAGCTACTTGGTGCTGCAGCTGTAGCTCAGAAGTAGTCCTGGATAGTGCAAAGATGATAAGTGTGGCAGTGTTCCAAGAAGCAAGCAGGTTCAGTTCCCCAGTTCATGGTTAGGATGTTTCCTTACTGTCCTTCTGTCCTGATGTGCTTTCTGGAAGCTGATAAAAATGAAAGTATTTTCAAGTTAGATCTGCTTACCGATTTGGCTGAATAGACAGTCCCAGCTGTTGTAAAGACACATGGTTCTGTGCAACTCTTCCTTTCTCTGCTTCTTCGTAGCCTGTCTGGAGTTGAGGGAGGCAAGGGTTCTCCCCTGCGTGTGAGCCTGGTGCTCCCTCCATGGTGCTTGAGGAGCTCCATGTGACCCTGATGCCTCCTACCCTTTGCCACACAGTCTCTGGGGATGGTGGCACACATAGACACAGGAGGCTTGCTCCAGGCAGCATCAGGCCCACCTCAGGCTCTGATGAAACCACTGACACACAGACATTTGTCTCCATAGCCTTCTGATGACGAAAACAGTGACAACAGCAGTGAGTGTGTGGTGTGCCTGTCAGACCTGCGGGACACGCTGATCCTGCCCTGCCGTCACCTGTGCCTCTGTACTTCCTGTGCTGACACACTGCGGTACCAGGCCAACAACTGCCCCATCTGCCGGCTGCGTGAGCATACCCAGGGTTCTGGTGTGGAAAATGCAGGAGATTTGGGGACTGCCATTCCCTACTGCATTAAACATGGAAACACCACGAGTTTCCATGCAAGGCATGGTGTTGACCCTTCTGGGAAAGATTAGGAGGAAGGTAGAGAAGTGTCCCAAGACAGCAGTGTGGGGACACGTGAGCCAGGCAGGCTATGTAGAAACTACTCTTGAAAACCTTAAAGTGAGTCAAAACCAGAACATTGTGGTGGGTAGAAAGTCGGCAGGTGACAGTCGGGTTGTTTCCAACATTGTAGACTCTAAGGAAACTCAACCAGGTTCAGGGATGATGTAAACTCTCAGAAATGGCTTCTGGGTGGAGCGCTGGCTTCTGCTCTTGACCTCACTGTCTGAAAGCAGCATGTCACAGTGGTTGTCCCCGTGTGAATTAGCACTGTGGCAGTTCCTTTTGGTCATGAGACAGGCTGTGTATACAGAAAGAGAAAATAGAGTGTCTGTTCTGGGGGCTTCAGTGACTCAGCTGAGGTAGGCTGTCTTGCATGGTTCACAGCCCTTGTTGCAAGGGAAGCAGACTGTTGCAGCCTGCGTTTTGCAGGCTTTAATACCCACCTGTGACAAGGAGAGGTGCTATTCTTACACAGAGGTTCCCGTGAACCGGGTGGTTGCTGTATATCCAAGTATAAGTGATTATGGAGAAGTAAGGCTGCTGTAGACCCTAGGTGAACAGGCTGTACAGGCCTCGTGTCTGTGTCCAGTGCTGGAAGCACATGGGAGCTCGGGGACACAGCCATTGGAGTATGCTCAAGATGGCAGCTGTGTGTAGGGCTAAAGTTGGAAGAATGGGTAGAAAGGGCCCTGCTGTGGGATTTGGAAGGTAGCAGAACTTACTACAGATGTGAATAGACGGGCCACTGTCCTATGGCCTGCTCTGACTCCACAGCACCAGGGTACAGGTTGATGGCACACCTTAGTTGATCCTGATTTATGGCACATTCTTGGGCCTCACCTGCCTTTACTGTGTCTTTGGAATGTCACACTGTTTCCTGCTAGACCATGTTTGTGGGCAGAGCTGGCACTAGGAGATGACCTTTGTCCTAATTTGTCCATTCTGCTATATAACCAGTATCCATCCTGATTGTCTTTGGTAGACATCACATGTCCTTGCTCCTGTCCTACCCTCTGAAGAGCTCATGGACAGAAGCCTGTAGCCTGGAGACCTCTGTGGTCTCCACTGTTTTAGCCTACTGGTATGAGTGGCAGCCACAGCTGCTGTTCCGTGTAGAGGGGACCTTAGACAGTTGTTGGTCTCTTCGTTGCCCTTAGAAATCACCAGCTCTCCCTCTGCTAAGGATTCCCTCTGCTGTTGATGTGGAACATGTTCCTTGTTTCTTAGCACTGTGAGTGGCAAAGTGTGATGGGTGTGTACAATCTCTAGCATCTCCCTGCCTCTGAAGGCGTGTCCTCCTTCACATACTCTTCTTACCTCCTGCTATAGCATTCCGAGCCCTCCTGCAGATCCGGGCTGTGCGGAAGAAGCCAGGGGCCCTGTCTCCCATCTCCTTCAGCCCTGTCTTGGCCCAGAGTGTGGACCACGATGAGCACTCTGTAAGTGCCTTTCCTCTTCCTTCTTATCTACAAGGTAGGCATGGGCCCCACAGCAGCCTGCAAGGTACTAGGACCAAGCAGTGCTGTGCTGACAGGAGCCTGCTGGGCAAGGGTGCACCTCCATTGTTTGCTACCCTTTCCACCCTTTGAGGGCCCTGTCTATTACTGTCTTGTGGGCTAGCTTCAGCCTCAGCCTGGAGGTGCCCTCTACAGACTGCCTAGGTAAGCCTTGCTTCAGGTAGATCAAGAAGGCCTTGTCAACCAAAAGACCTAAAGAGTGAGGCATAAGTAAGGAGATGAGACATACAGAAGTGCTCAGACACATGAGAGCAATACCTAGAAATGGGTGGGAGTCTGCAGGAGAAGTTTTAAGCAGTTGGGGAGGGAGGGAGAGCTAAGTCTGGGTCAAGGCCTTGTCTTCAGCTCCATGAGCATCTGCCACGGGGGCCAGTAGCTTTTGAAGTGTTTGCCTCCACTTTCCGAGGAAAGAATAATAAGCTCTGGAGATCCAGGGACAAAGCCCTTGTTCCCAGAAGACCTGCTTCATGTATTTACAACCAGCAAGATCAGCAGATGTGTTAACACCTCTCCACAGTAGACTTCTGAAAACTGGGCCAACAGTTTTGTTTTTTGTTTTGTTTTGTTTTGTTTTATTTTGTTTTGAGACAGGTTCTCTCTGTTTAGTCCTGGCTGTTATGAAACTCATTTGTAGGCTAGGCTGGCCTCAAACTCAGAGATCCACCTGCCCCTGCCTCCCAAGTGCTAGGATTAAAGAATGTGCCATGGCACCTGGCCTATGCCAACATTTAAAAGCCTAGAAGTGTTCCATGAAATG
>NW_022196894.1:1294508-1298432 GCF_008632895.1 Mastomys coucha
TTGTTCAGGCCCCTGGACTAGAGGTGTAGCATTCCTACCACAGTGGGTCATCCCTCTACTACACACACAGGGTCCCTGCAACAGCTCTGCTGTCTAGCATACTCTGTGGGCTTTGGTTGACGAACCATACACTCCCCAACCATGTGCTTGGTGGTTGTAGGAAAAATGGCTCTGAGGTGGGGCTGCCCCATGATGGAGGGGTCTGACTGTTGCAGAGGGATCCATTAGTGCTGGGCAGTGCTGTCCTTGTTGGTTGGTTTTGCCCTGGTGGTTGAAGGTCTGTCTGTCCTCTCATTCTGAGTGAGCCAATTGCAGAATAGATGCAACCTTGATTTGTAATTAGCCATACGCTCTAATCTGCCCTGGGAACCACCTGCCTTTTGCAGCGGGCTGAGAACCTAAGTGGGCGCTTGTTCTCTGCCCTGTCGCCCTGTCACCTGTCACCCTGTCGAGGCCATTTCTGTGAAGTACCCAGATGATGTCTCCAGAGAGTCATTAGGTAAAGATGAGGCTGACTGAGCAGTCACTCTCATGTCACTTTGGCCAAGACCTCTTCTGGGGAGACCCAGACCATGAGTAGGTTAGATTGAAGATGAGGATAAATCCCATACCCTTCGTCTCTGTGTAGGACCCAGTTTAGGGCTCCCAGGAACTGTTTATAAGTTCAGGTAGCCTGTACAGAGCCCTGATGCAGAATTTTTGTTGTGTTGCATATAGTCTTAAGTCGACCATAGTTTTGGAATTCCTGGGTGTGCTTGGAGGGCAGTAAATCAGAGGCCTGTCTCACCCCACTAGTCCCCATGCCATGTGGAGTAGAAGTTGTAAAACATGTGATTTTTATTTTGACAGTGTCCCTTTAAAAAATCAAAGTTGCACCCTGCCTCCCTGGCCAGCAAGAAACCTAAAAGGGAAACAGTAAGTGTGTTTGGTCATATAGCTCCGTTTTTGCCTCAACCCTTAATTTTAAACCAACAAGTGTGGGAGGTCATTTTAACCCCAAGCTAATATGTTTAACACACTTTGTCAAATCTGCTCTCCTAGTCCCAGCATCCCTGCCCAGGAAGGGAGTTTTATGGCACAAGCAAAGCTGAAGGTCTGTTGTTCAGTGTTGGTGCCCGGTGGTAGCCAGCCCCGGCCCAGCCCTTCTTTCCAGCTTTGCTCGCTGTAGCTCCTGACTGGCCTGTTTCCCTTTTGTTTCTTGCTGGCAGTGGAATGGATATTGAAGGTGGAACTGATAATGCTGCTCCTTTTGGCACATGGCATTCCCTGCATGCTTGTTCGCCTTGCATCCTGGCTGGCTGTCTCCTGAAGTTTGGCTCTTTGGGCCTAGGACTCTGGTTTTCTGATATTTTTCCTGCATCCTAGGCATCAGACAGAAGGAGTAGAAGTCAGGTAGTGGCCAAAGCCAGTTGAAAGCTAGTGTAACTGAGGGAAAAAGCTTGGGAAACAATGAGTTTGTCCTTGATGAGGGTGTGGGGCAGGAGGAAATTCTTTACCTTTAAGTTGAAGGCAGGTGGGAACAGATGAGAGTTAGCCAGAGGACCAGCACCAGTCTGGTGCACATCACATTTTGTAGGGGTGCTGCCCCATCCTAAAATTCACAGGGTAGGCACTCTCTCATGAGCTCCGCCCCTCTCCCTGCCTGGTGTGTGAGAGCCTGAGGGAACAGTGTAGCACAGTTGTCTCTAGAACAATGCCACGGCCTGCTTGCTGTTCCCTGACCCCTGCCAGACTCATCTCCTACTGAGAGGCTGCAGTAGAGCACCCACCCACAACCCCACTGTCATCCTGCTTGGGCTCCCTGGAGGCCATACTTCCCTTGGTCTAGGGCAGTACTGGTCTTCCTGCCTCTGGCATGGCTCTGCTCTGCCTGGTCCTGAGTTCTTGTGTTTTCACTAACCCTCACACTTTCCACTTCTGCAAGGTGGGAACAGCAAGCTACGTAGGACCTTGGTAACAATGGGGACAGTGGCTTTTGCAGACCTTAATGATGACTGTGGACATCTGGGTGTTGGGATGTATGCTGGAGCTGGTGGCTGAGGAAATCCTGAGCAAGATGGCTTCCGTTCTGGATAAGAGATGAGGCTTAAGTCCTTGGAAGGTGGCATGATTGAGACACAGCCCAGCAGATCTAGGGAGGAGAATGTCCCATTTCTGGGGTTTCCTGGCTGTGGGCAAGGAGCCTGTCTGGTCCCTCCTCACTTGGCTTTGTTCCCACAGAGTTCTGACAGTGTCCCACCTGGCTATGAGCCCATCTCCTTGCTCGAGGCACTCAATGGTCTACGGGCTGTCTCCCCGGCTATCCCATCAGCTCCCCTCTATGAGGAAATCACCTACTCCGGCATCTCGGACGGTCTTTCCCAGGCCAGTTGTCCCCTTGCTGGACTTGATCAAATCATAGAAAGTGGCCTACAGAAGGGCAAGACACAGAGCAAGTCTCCAGACAGGTGAGCCAATGTCCGATCTCCGTCAGTGAGGTGGGCACATTGAGTGACAGCCGGCAATGGGAGAGGGAGGGAGAGCTGCTATGTGTGCATGTAAGACTTGCAAGGTTTCTCTGTGGTTTTACAGAACTTTATGGTACATTTTGTTCCTTGATAATTGGGACTCAAAAGGCCCAGCATCAGGTTAGACTATGCCATAGTTGGTCATAGCCAGCACTGAGCAGAGCAGTACGTCAGGGAAAGTGCTGGGTTGAAGTCCCCGGTGCTCAGAAGGCCTTAAGCCACACCAGTTGCTTGCTGTCAGTAAGTTGTAGGGCCTGTGCCTCGTCCTTACCCAGGGAGCTGGTTGGAATCTTGGAATCTCGGGCAGCTGGTCACTTAAGCGTATCTCACCAAAGAAACAGCAGTGACGCCTGAAGTGGGTGCTGAGGTGCGGGCAGGTATACTTGGTGTCTTTTTTTAGTCAGAGTTTCTCTTGCTATGATGAACACAGTTGGAGAGGAAAGGGTCATTTGGCTTACACTTCTATATCTTATGGCATGAACTCAAAACAGCAGGAAACTGAAGGGAAGAATTGATAGAAGCAATGGAGGAGTGCTGCTTGCTAGCTTGCTCTTCGTGGCTTGTTCAACCTGCTTTCCTACAGACCCTAGGAGTACTAGCCCAGGGATGGCCCCACTGCAGTGGGCTGGGCCCTCCCCCTCCCCCTCCCACATGCCTGGATGAGCTTAAGCTCTACTCAGATGACTGGTTTGTATCAGGTTGACAGTACCAGGCAGCACACCTTGCTACCTGTGTCAGCTGAGCCATATGTGTGCTCCCTATCCAGGCTTTGGGCAGCAACTCTCTCCACTGCTTATCTGTTTGTATTGGATGACCCATGGCTTTTAGCAAGTTGTACCTAATGCCTGTATAGTAGCATGAGAACTTAAGTGGGTATTTTTGCTAGGTTGTCCTCTTGTCTTACTATTAATCTTATTCTTAGCATACAAAACAGTGGAAATCACTGTGGCATCTCACACATCCGTATCATTATTTTTCCCAAACTCCTCCCACATACTGGCTCCTTTCCTCTCCCTAAGTACGCTCATTTATACACACCTTCATTACCCTATATTGTCACTGCCTCCTCTTGGCCACGTCTCCCCACACAGTCCCCTTCTTCTTTCATGCCCTACATGTTAATGTACTTACTAAAATCTGGATTCTGCAGCTTGTGAGGGAGTCTTAGTCTGGCTTTTTTTTTTTTTTTTAAACATAATCTCTTGTTCTATCAATTTTCCTGTAAGTGACATTAATTAATTTATTTATTTGGTTTGGTTTGGTTTTTCAGGACAGGGTCTCTCTGTGTAATGCTGGCTATCCTGAAACTCATTCTGTAGGCTAGGCTGGCCTCAGATGCAGAGATCTGCCTGTCTCTGCCTCTGAAGCATAGACATTAAAGGTGTGCATCACCACTTCCTGGTGATCTTACTCCTTT
>NW_022196894.1:1298606-1339521 GCF_008632895.1 Mastomys coucha
CAGAAATCTGCCTGCCTCTGCCTCCCAAGTGCTGGGATTAAAGGCGTGTGCCACCACCGCCCAGCCAATCTTACTCTTTTTGATTCTGAGATGTTCTTGTGTAACCTCAGCTGGCTGGCCTAGAGCCCTAATTTTCCTTCCTCTCTCTCCCAAGTGCTACACAACTCAGGCTGTATTTCTTCTGCAAACTGCCTTGAATTTATTTATTGATTGGATGAGTTACTGTCTGGAGTATTACAACTTTTTGAGGTTCTATGTGCCCTTGATATTGATCTCTTGTCAGAAATGCGTTTTGTGTCTGTGTTCCTGGAGGGCCATGTGCATGCCAGGCCAGGGTCCTCCCACAGAGCTCTAGCTCCATCCTCAGCATCACAAGCTGTACCTAATGCCTGTCCCTTGGAGACTAGCGTGGGGTGGCTGCCCAGTCTCTCTATGCTGACATCTTCAGAAGAAAGGTATAAGAAAGGTGTGTCTCCTGCAGGCAGCCCAAGCCCCTGTGCTCTGTGTTTATGGCAGAACAACTCCAGAGACACAATCCCCTCTGCCGCTCAGTGTGGCAGGCTGTCAGGCCTGTGCTGCTGTCCTTATAGGGCAGGAGGTTGCTGGGCAGGCCCAGCTTCCTGGTTGTTCAGGTCTGTGCTGAAGCACACTGCTCCCTAGGGAGCCTCTGTTGAGCAGGTTCACTTTTTGAATCTTTGCAGAGGTTCACCTCTCCCCCAGAGGCTTCTTCCTTGTCCCCAGGAGCATATGCAAAGGCTGCTGGCTCCTGAGGGACTGCATTCCTCATACAGCTGTCCTACAGCCCTGCTCCCTTCCTCTCTTCAGCACCCTGCGGTCTCCATCATCCCCCATCCATGAAGAGGATGAGGAGAAGCTCTCAGAAGACTCGGATGCTCCTCTCCCACCAAGTGGTGTGGAGCTGGTGCTGCGGGAGAGCAGTTCCCCTGAGGTGAGGCTTGCTTCTCGTGAGGCCCTGGCCAGCCTTCCACGGGCCTCCCTCCCTGATCCTGACCCAGCTCTCAAGGCACTGCCACATGGATCCACAGCCAGAGAAGTCAGTGTCCCTGACCCGGCTGGGGTGCCTTGTGGTGAAGTCACTTTGACGCTTATAGGCATGCCCACATGTGAAGCTTCGCTTCCAGTGACATGCTTGCATCCCTGTGGCATGTGCTGCCCACTGCCCTTAGCTTAGTCTTAGGGATTTGGCCTTTTTGACCTGAGGACGTTTGCACCAAAGGCCTTTCCTCTTTGACTTCTAGAGTTTCGGAACAGAGGAGGTGGATGAGCCATCCCTAAAGCAAGGTGAGCCACTTCTCCCAGGTCTGACCCTGAGCCCTTGGCAAGCTTTGGGTTCTGGCTAGGGATATACACCCCACCCCCATCCCCACCCCCACCCCCACCCAGCTCTTGCCTTCAGGAACCTGGACAATCAGCATGCAGAGATGGTAAGAGCATTGTGATACTGGCCAGCACAGGAGGTGGTGGGAGGTCCACCCATGTGTGGGAGCCATTTGTCAGTAATGTTTTTTGGAATTTCCTGGCTGTCTCTTCCTGATGAATTGAGGACAGCTGATATCTCCTTGCCTCCCTCTACTGGGGGGTTTAACGGGTAGCCTAGGAGGCTTAGTTTCCCCCATTCTTCTTGCTGGCCATGTTGGGTGGTAAGGGCCCCCTCAAGCCTGCCTCTGCTTAGTCCTTGCCATGTTACTGCTGGACAGAAAAGGAAAGCAAGATTCAGAGCTGGCATCTAGGAGAGGCCCAAGGCCACTTGACTCAGACATGGCTCTAATTAGCAGTGAGGCCCATAGAATGATGATGTGCCCCACAGCCCCCATGTAACTGTAGCTGCTCTGCTGTATCCTACAACCTGCTGAGAGGTCCTCTCAGATGAGGCCCACCTGCAGGAGGCTGAGGCCCTTGGTGTGAATGGGGTGCTCTAAGAGCAATGTGGTCACTTCAGCCTTTCTAGCCTGGCCTTGTATTTCTGTCCTCTGCCTCAGGCAGGCCCTCAGCTTCCCACCTAGGGCCTGGGCTCCTACCACTATGTAGGCTCTTTACCTAGGCAGAAAAGTCTACAGGGATTAGGAATGCAGATTCAAGCCTGCAGTGGTGGCGCATGCCTTTAATCCTAGCACTTGGGAGGCAGAGTCAGGTGGATTTCTGAGTTTGAGGCCAGCCTGGTCTACAGAGTGAGTTCCAGGACAGCCAAAGCTATACAGAGAAACCCTGTCTCAAAAAAAAAAAAAAAAAAAAAAAAAAAATGCAAGTTCAAATTGTTACAGACTTGTGTGAGGCAAAACTAGGCATGGTCCTCAGGGCTGCTCCAGAAGGCTGCCCTGCAACTCACCAGTACTTGGGTAATGGGGCCATTCCTGCCTGCTCAGCAGAAGGGACAGACAAGGACAGCCACTACCTGGCACCAACCAGACTGGCTTTGAAACAAAACTTCTCGCCTTATGCATATGACCACCATTGGTCTCTGGGATTTATGGAGTCAGAGTGGACCACAAGGACCTCTCCCTACCTGAGTGTCCTAATTTCACTCCTCTGCCTGCTGCAGGGAGCCGAGTACCCTCTATTGATGATGTCCTGCAAGATGGCAGTCCCCAGCATCATGGTTGCAGCCAGCCAGTCCCTCCTGCTGATATCTACCTACCAGGTAACAGCAACAAGTCTTTTGTTAACATTTGGGCAGAGCCTTCCTCTGTCTCTGAGGAGACAGGAGGAAAAGGGGAATCTCTGAGGCGTAGTGTACTCTTTCAGAGTCCAGGTTCTCTCTGGCTCTAAAGTCTACTCTGCTAATCCCTACAACAGGGGTCAGGCCCAGCTTAGTGTGCCTTCTGGCTTCCTGCTGGCCCTAGGGTTCTTTCCTACACTAGGTGAACTTTGCCTGAGGAAGGCAGGACAAGCTGGTTGCAAAAGGACAAAGTCTGTTCTCTGGCTGCTCCCTGCAGAGGCCTAGGGAAGCTAGTCTAGTTTTGCCAAGATTGCAATCGTTCTTCCTCTGTGGCCCTTGCCAGAGAGATGTTTGCCTGGAGCTGACCTAGGTGTGGACAGCAGCACATTCCCAGTCAGGCCAGAGGACTAAGAGCAGGGTGTGCCGGTTGGGCCACTGGCAGTGGGCCAGGAGCTTGAGACTGTTCCGTAGTTCTTCCTCTGTTCTGCTGGGATAAAGTCTACAGTTCACACCGGGGGCTCCAAATCCAGGGTACAAGTGGGTCTCTCAGACTTACAATAGCTCTGGTATTTGGGAATTTGGATAAACAGCCACTACAACTTCCAGTAGCTACACCTTCTTGGCCCTGAGGCCAGTCTTGCTCACTTTTCCAGGGCTGCTTGATAATGGTGGATTGTGACATCCTTTGGCAGAAAGGCCTCCATCTGCCCCTGTCTTCTGGATGTGAAGTGACCTGTAGAGGCTGCACAGGACACAGGGGTCATCAAGTCACCAAGTGTGGGAGAGCAGCTAGGGGTTGTCTTAGTAGATCACCATGGCATAACCAAAACAAACCCATAGGTGAAGTGTATTTAGAACCAGCACGTTCTATAAGGGCACAATTCTAGTATGTTCTTGGGAACACCTCAGGTATCTATTCTTATTGTTAATTTGGCTAAGCAGGGAGTCAGGAGAGGTCCCTGGGCCTTTTGAGTCCCCAGTAGAGCTTTGCTCCTGCAGATGGCCCTTTGGGTACCTTCACTGTCCAGCATAGAGTATTTAATCGCTGTTGTGGCCTGTAGCACATTAGGACTAGCCACAGGGACAACTGTAGGCAAGGGTCTTAGGCCTTGTTTAGGTCCACTAAGTAAGTGGGAGATAGTCAGCTGTAGAAGTTACAGGAGAGGCAGGGTCTGTGTGCATAGTTGCAGAAGAGCTAGTCTTGGCCAGCTCTGCACAGGAACTTCTTCTGGATGCAAGCCCTACTCCGAGAATCATTCCTTATAGAGGCTTACTCCATGGCAGTAGCCTGGATTGCTATCTCTGCACATCCTGTTGGAGCACCTCTGGAGGGTGGTGGAAGGGGTCTGTGGCAGTTGTACATACCTGCATGTGTTTCTCACTTACACAATGGCACTATCTCTTCTGCTGGCTTTTTGTCTGAGAAGGCTATATATCTTCTATCTTTGTAAGGAACATGCATGTAGCTAGTGTCTTTACTTTCTGACAGTTGTACTACTCTCCTCTGGATTCAGAATCCACGTCCCCTGTGGATAGAAAGAACAAGGCTGGGGGAAATCCATGAAACAGAGAGGACTCTGTTAGGTCCTCTCAATGGTCCAGTGGCCTGGCTTCCATAGCTACAAGAGGAATACATATGTTACTATCACACATACACACGTCTCTCTCTTGGTTAGAAAGATATCCAGGATCTATCCTGGTGGTTCTTGTTGCTGCAGGTGATGTTTGGATAGTCTATTTCTAGACAGTTCCACTCCTGACCGTGAAGTTCATGCCTTTCTGCTAACTGAGCTCCGTCTATCTCTCCCTCCTCTCTGCACAGCCCTGGGTCCTGAGTCGTGCTCTGTTGGTATAGAGGAGTAAGCTGGTACGTGACCTTTCCTCCACACTTTGGTGGCTTGGCCGGGTATATCTGCAGAGAAGAGCCCAGTACCCTGAGGGGTGCTTTCTGGATCCAGTCCAGAGCCACTGATGGTTGCTGCACCTTTGGGTCTGAAAGGTGGCTTCCTGGTGTCCCTGCCTTTGGAGCTAGAGGGTCTCTTACCTGGACAGTTGTCCATTTAGGGCCTCCTAAAGTGACAGTGTAAGGTCCTGGAGCAGTAACTCAACTCAGGCTTTGGAGTTCCTATCACTGCCAGGAGGAAGGAGTTGGAGAGTCAGGGAGCCCTAGGAACATGTGCTGCAATGTCCTAGGGCCTGCACACAGTAGTCTAACTATGGTTTTAAAAAACAAAATTCAGTACTGGGGATTGAACCTAGGTAGGCACTCTACCATTGAACTTTATCCCCAGCCCTCTTTTTAAAATAGGGTTTTATTTTATAAAGTCCCCCAGGCTGACCTTGAACTTGCTCTGTAGCCCAAACATACTTATAATAAACATTCCTCTTACCTCAGCTGTGGTTGTGGCTTTGAGCAGTGGTTGAGATTTGCACCAGTCAGGGGAGGGCCTAGATCATCTGCTCCCATCAGTGTTTCAGTCTATGGGACACATATGTCTGTTGTGTCCTAGGGGGCTGGAGAGAAGAAGGTTCAGTGGTTAAGAGCACTGGCTCCTTCCCAGAAGGCTCCTTTCCTGATTTGATTCCCAGGACCCTCATGGCAGCCAACATCCCTCAGTAGCTCCAGTTCCAAAGGATTGGACACCCTCTTCTGACCTTTATGGGCACCAGGCATGCAACTTCTGCACAGAGATACATACAGGCAAAACACTCATACTCAAAATGAAAATAAAGCATCAGAAAATATAATGCCTTTAATCCTAGCATTCAGGAGGCAGAAACAGGCAGATCTCTGAGTTCCAGGACATCATGGTCTAGAGATGGAGTTGTTACAGGAGAGCCAGGGCTATACAGAGAAACCTTGTCTCTGGTTAAAAAAAAAAAAAAAAGCCAAGCCTCACCTCTCAATTCCTGTGCAGAGGGCATTCATCACGCCTCCTTCACTCGTCACTGTGGCCTCTTCCCTGTCCTGGTATGCAGCTCTCTTGTGGACTGCTCAGCTTTTCTGTCTTGAGACCATCATTGCCACTGGGAACCTCTTCATCCTGTCTTTGAAACCTGCCACAACACACGCACATGCATATACATACACACATACACACACACACACACAAACACACACGTGCGCGCATGCACGCACAGTCTTATGGGCCAGTGGAATTGGTGCCCTGTTGGAGAGAGATGCATGGCCACAGACTAGCCCAGATCGCTGGTTACAGAAGCATCTGTGAAAACTAGGCTGGCAAGTGGGGACTCTTCTTTCTTCTTACAGAGGAGCTAGCAGCCTTTCCTGTCAGGTTCCCCAGCAGGATGGCACCACAGCCTGAGTGGGAAGTTGTAGTAGGTGAGACCTCTAGGCGGCAGCCCTCTCCCATGAACCAGGGAGCCAGGCCTGGGGCTGCTTTGGTTTTGGTAGGGTTCATGGTTTCTCAGAACTTGCTGTCCCCTTTGAGCTGCGCTCCTGAAACAACCCTGCTATTTATAGCTTCTGTAGGAGGAAGGGGCAGCTGTGTAGGGTTAGGTTGGAACTTAGGTCACAGATGGGGGATGCATCATAGGTCGCTTTTCCTGAAGCTATACCTCCTAAAGCAGAAGGTAGAGCTGGAGTTGTCTGTGTCTCGCAAACTCCCCCTGGGATAACACTACACAGCACCATAGCACTGACATCTGGGCCTCTGTGAAGACAGACAGGCTCGGGCCAGATTCTCCAGTGGAGCTTCTTGTCCAGGCCTCCCAAGTAGCCGCTTGTGTTCCCACCTGCTCCCTTTCCTGTGCTAGAGTTGGCTGACCTCCAGCTAACCCAGTGCTAAAGCTCTTAGCTTGACTTGTATTTCTGAGATATAGGAAGTATAGTCAAGGGTAGGAGGCCCAGTGATCAGCATCCCACAGCTACCCTGTGCCTGTAGCTCTACTGCCTGGTACCAAGGGGTGATCAGTCCCAGGTATGGAGGACGGATGTAACTCATTGCCTAGGACTCAAGGGTCCCTAGCTTTCTATGAGATCACATTATTCCTCTCAGATGGTATGTTACGTGGGTTATGGGGTGGAGTTGCTAGGTGGTCCTGCCCCTGTGAGGTTCTGGGTTGATGAACAGATAGATGCAAGACCACCAGCCAATCATGACCCCTCCTTCCTCTGCTCCCACCTACAGGATGGTCCACCTCCATGGAGACGCCACACAGCCTTGGCACCACCAGCTCCCCCTGGCCTCTGCTGAGTGGCTCTAGTCCTGAGCCTGGAGCTGCTGAGCTGACCCCATTCTGAGAGTCTGGCTTAGCAGGCAGCACAGAGCCCTCAGCAATCTCAGACATTGACAGGAGGCTTCCCTGGACCCCAGTGAGACCCTGGCCTCTCCTGTCTGCACGCCTCATGTGGCCACTGGGATTTGAGGGGCCACAGTGAACCTTGATCAAATTGCACAGTGGGTTGTTCCTCCACACACCCTCCTTTTTTATGGTCAATATATTTGTAAATGGTACAAGATGAAGGACAGCAGCTGTCTCCATGGGCCACGAGCCCTAGAGGGACTCTCCCCACCTGTCAAAGCTGATGCTTTGAGCACTTAGCAAACCAGCGTAAGAGAATCTACTCATGGAGGGAAGTGTCATCTTCATAAATGTTCTGGAAGGTGGGCAGCCCAGGCTATGGCTGATGAGGGCAACAGTGCCTGTCTGCCTGGCTCCTGTGTGACCCCAAGGCAGCTGTCACTGCTGCTTTCACCTTAGCGATGTCCTGACCATGGGTGACCCTCCTTGGAGCCTCCAGGTCCCCTCCTGCTCTGCTCTACTACCTACTAGTGACCTCTGGCAGCTGTGGGTAGTCAGACTGTTAACAGCACAGTCCTTAGCAGTGGTCAGTGTCCTGCTTCCTCACATCCTCACAGGCCGCCAAGGTGGGGACGCTCGTGCTTGCAGGGCAACACTGCCCACCACCTGCCAGGGAAGAGCCTAAGCAGCTTCCATAGTAGATCCATTGCCAGTTCCATGTCCTTTTATGTTTCTTACTGATTTATTGTCGAAGGCTTTTGTCAGAGCCCACCTAGAACCAGGATCCTAGTGATACTAAGGCAGAAGTGGCTCATGAGTGACCTCAGGGCAGAGGTGCCCCAGGCTGTGCAGCTCTCTGGTGGGTGGGTAGAGGCACCTCTGCCTAAGGAACTGCCTTGCCACTCACCCCGGTGACAGCCTGTAGCAATGCATGGAGATCCCTTCAGGCTCAGGGTTGCTTGAGCTCTGGCTCTAACCCTGTTCCTTCCTAGCAGTGGCTGGCCTGGTCTTTGGTCAGCCTGTAAGCACAGCTCTGTCTGCACAACCATCTCTCTCTCTCTTGCTGAATGCACATATGTGCACACATGTCAGCATGCGCATGCCTACCCCTCACTTCTCACCTCTGGCCATGGTACTGGTGTGTCAGTACTTTGAAAGATGGGATGTAGACTGCACTTACCTATCTCAGATTCACATGTACTATCATTTGATGTACTCTGATCGGCTAGTTTTGGGTTCGTTTTTACTGTATATTTATAGTAATAAAATCATGCAGCAATATTCTGTGTGCCTTTGTTCTGGCACAGCACTAAGTAGGCAGCACTCTTGGCTTTTGGTGGTATCCGGCAGAGCTCCTAACAGATCTTGGTGCTGCCTTCATTACCTTGTGTGAGAGGGGCAGTGAGTAACCCCTCCAGACAGACAGTGGTTTACTGCTATTGTTTTGTTGCTTGCTATGTCTGAAGCTGGACTTGGAATTTGGCTTACCTCCCCTGAGCAATTGATAGATCTTAGCCTCCAGGTGGGCAGGTGGTCCTAGTTCTTATACCCGCCTCAACTCCTGTGATGGTTACTGAGCACTAATCAATGTGCCAAAGGAGGGCAAAGTCTAGGATAAGGCTTAGGTCCCCGTCACTTGAGCTGGAGTCCTTAGACGCTTAAGTCTTTAAAGGCATGATTTCACAGAGCAGTGCAGCCAGTCTCCGGATCGGGCCTCGGGAAAATCTGCTCCCTCATGGACGAGGTGGATATTGAGACTTCCAGCTGCCCTCTGGGACTGGAGACTGACACATCTTGATAATCAGTGTACCTGCCTCGGACAACCTAGCCTCCGTGCGGTGCGTCTTGGGAGTTGTAGTTTTCTGGTTAGTCGAGGGTTCTCCTGTGCTACTTGGAGAGTGGCGAACTACATAACTCCACCCCCACCCCGCCTCCGTCAGGCTGCGGTCTCAGCTGAGTTCAACCCCAGACTCTCAGGCCTGGTAGGGGCGGGCTTATGCACGTGGAAGCACGTGGATTGGGCCTTGGTGTCGTGGGCGGGATCGCGCATGCTCGTTTGGGTAGTGGGCCTGGAGCACATCAAGATGTCGACCACGACGGTTCCGGAGCTGAAGCAGATCAGTCGGGAGGAAGCAATGCGCTTGGGGCCCGGCTGGAGCCATTCATGCCACGCCATGCTGTACGCCGCCAACCCCGGGCAGCTTTTCGGGCGTATCCCCATGCGTTTCTCAGTGCTGGTGAGGAGCTGGGCGGGCAAACAGGGCGGATACAAGCTTGGGACGCCCAGTGGACCCCGCGTCCTGACCAGGCTTACCTTGCAGATGCAGATGCGCTTCGACGGGCTGCTGGGCTTTCCCGGGGGGTTCGTGGACCGGCGCTTCTGGTCGTTGGAGGATGGCTTGAACCGGGTGCTGGGCCTGGGCCTGGGCGGCCTACGCCTTACCGAAGCTGATTACCTGAGCTCGCACCTGACTGAGGGTCCACACCGTGTGGTGGCACACCTGTACGCAAGGCAGCTGACACTGGAACAGCTCCATGCTGTGGAGATCAGCGCTGTGCACTCGAGGGACCATGGTCTGGAGGTGTGGGACTACTGCCTGGGGCCCGCCCCCATTCCCACTCTTGAGGTTTGGCTCTGGCACCACAGAAGGCACCATGGGTAACAAGTGCCCCTCAGGGTCCTTGCCCTGACTATGTTGGGTGGCAAGAGGGACTTGGGAACTGGGTCATGGGCTGTTTACATTTGCCTTGTTGCCTGCCATTGTCAATCCTGGGAGTGGGGCTTGGGTCACTGGAAGGGATGATCGGGGCCTGTTTGGAAAAATTGAGAACAGACCAAAAAGACTGGGTTGTAGCATTTGGGATTATCTCCTGAGAGAGAATTGGGGGATTTGTGGATTCTCCGGTCTAAGGGGCATGGAGTGAAACCAGGGATCATTGAGGGTTGCTGCCAGACATGGTGGGGAGTGCATAGGGTTGGCCTTGAAACTTGGGGAGAAGGGGCTTTACTGCCACCAGCCTTGCCTGGCAAGACCCTGCCTGGGTCTCCCTGTTTCTTTGGCAAACTGGTGGCTGACAGGGTCCTGCCTCTACAGGGAGAACCCAGCCCCACCCATGCTCTCTATCCCGCAGGTCCTGGGCCTTGTACGTGTCCCACTGTACACACAGAAGGATCGAGTAGGAGGCTTCCCTAACTTTCTGAGCAACGCCTTTGTCAGCACTGCCAAATATCAGCTCCTGTTTGCCCTTAAGGTACTCAACATGATGCCCTCGGAAAAGCTGGCTGAGGCCTTGGCCTCAGCCACAGAGAAGCAGAAGAAGGCCCTAGAAAAGCTGCTCCCGGCCTCATCCTGAGATGGTTCCTGTGCAGGTCCCTGCCCTCCCTCGGCTGTCTGCCCACAGGCCCTGGAATTCCCGAGAAGCGTGCCTTCTAGTGTGTTTGATTTTGCATCCCTTCTGACTGCAAGGGACAGGCAGGCAGCTTTCATCATCACTGTCCCACGCAGTCCCTGGGACCTAGCTACCCTCTCAGGTTGGTCAGTGGGGTGGGCCTGGGCCTAGCTTTTCAAGCTGAAGATATTCTCACCCATCCCAGGGCTCAAAACTGTCCTTTGTGAGTATGTACATGACTGGCGGAGTCCCAGCTAAAGCCCATTCTCATTCTTCCAAGGCAACCACTTGGTTGGTACACAGATCCTGGACTGGTCATGGGTTTTGTCCAATAGAGACAACCCAAGTTAGATCAGTCCTTCCTGCCCTTATCCCAGAACCTGATCCAGCTTGGGGTAAGATGTTCATTTGGGTGTTTGTTGGATTTCTCTGTTAGGTTTTTTCCTTGGTGTATGAACTGTGGGTTGGTTTCAGAATGGCTCTGCCCACATGGTTTGTTTTCCCCATGGGGGCTTGGGCTCAGCTGTGGACCTGAGGAAGGATGAAGACAATAAAGCCATTCCTCTGATGTTCATGTTGCTTCTGAGTGGCATGGCCGCTTCTCTCTGAGGTGTGGGGAGGTTGGGCTGTGAAGCACAGCCAGCCTCTGAGGGCAACCAGTCTGGGTGGCAGCTTGAAATGAGATCTTGTGATGATGGCGGAGCCGAAAGCACAGACCTAGTGTGCAGAGGGACAACAGAGGTGTCACCACAGGACAGGACTGCCACTGCTGGTGCAGAAACACTGGGAAGGCTGAGTAAGGAAGGCTGTGTGCCAGCTCCTCTTTAGGGCTTAGGAACAATCCAAGAGCAGGGGAGAGACCCTGGAGCAAGAGTGACCCCACAGCTAAGGGTAGAGATCAGAAGGGACCACAGATGGGTGTCAGGCAGGAATATACGTCATGTGATCAGAAATGAGCCCCCACCAACTTGTATCTAATTTTATTTTCAAAGAGTACATTTTCTAGGCACCCCAGACCTTGCCTGTAAGATCAGACCTCAGTGTGGCACCTGCATGTGCAGGACACACCCTCTCCATACAGCCCTGCCTGTTCTGGGCCAAAGCTGCCTACCCGCGTGGGCCTCTGGGTGCTAGGCCCTTTATCCTGTCTCAGGGCTGGCCCAAGCTGCCCTAGTGGGGACTGAAGGCCTGTCCTCCTGTCCACAAGCTGCTCCCTGGGCTGGTCTTCTATTCCCTGGGCTGCCGCAGCCATCTGCTCACTGCCCTGTCTTGCGTGGCACATAACTTCAGGGTGGATTCATCACCCAACGTCAGAATCTGAATAAATTTGTTTAAGAGAGAGGGAGAGCACCTGATAAGAAGGGATAGGAGGGTTAAGTGACTGTCAAGGCACCCGTGAGCGCGCAGTGGATACTCTCACCGTCCCTCCTGGCTACGGTTCCCGCCATTTCTTCCCATTCAGCATCTGTAGTTTCTCCAGGCTCTGTGTTACAGAGCATAATGCATGCCCTAAGGATAGGGCCAATTAGTAAGTGTTCTGTGATCAAGTCTCAGCAGCAGTCTAGAAGGGAAACTCAGGGCACTATGAATAGGTGACCCTGGGATAAGCTACTCAGGGCTCTGAGTATGACCAGCTTTGGGGTCAGGTCTCAGCTTCAGTCCATGGAAGAGGCTCTGGGGAAGGGTGAGGTTAAAGCCTTGGCTACATTCATGGAGACTTACCCATCTCATGGACACGGTCTTCCAGAGCCCCTGACAACTCAGGGAGGCTCAAGGCCTGCAGGGGAACAGGCCAGCCTTTGGAATCTGTGGTACAGAATGGTGAGTTGGCCACAGGCATGTCCTCACTGCTGATACATGAGTGCCTGACCACCTAAGTCAGGGATGCCTTTCATGCTTGTACCCAGCTACAAGGTTAATAACTGCCACTTAAGGCTCAGACTTAAGTAGAGCTGAACCCTGGGAGCTGCAGCCAACCAACTCGCTAGAGGCCTTAAAGACAGTGTAGTAAGCCATGAAACAATGGTCCTTATACTTGCCACCTATCCATAAGAGTGATAGCACATCCCTTATCACAAGTGTGCATGTTCTGGAGACTGAGTGACCACTGTGACAGCTGTGCAGAGCCCACTGCTTAGAGCTTAGCTTAGGGCTTCCTGCCCACCCTTGTCCTAGTCCAGAGCCAGGCTATTACTTTCTTACCTGCTGGGAGGAAGGGTGGGTTTGGGGTAGCTTCACTGAGGGAATGGTGCTGCCTCACTCGAGCTGACAGCTCAGCTTGACAGGCCCTGCAGGACATATGACCAAGTGTAGTACTGAAGAGGCCCTGCTGGCAACCCAAACCCAAACCCAAACACTTGGGGTGAGGAAAATCAACTCAGCCCTGTAGCTAGCCCGAGAGGCCCCATACTAGTCAGGTGGAAAGACATGCAGATCCCTAGTCTGCTTTTAGTCTAGCCTGGGTCTGCACTGTGGGAGACAGCCCCAGAAAAAGGCACTATGGTTTCCCCACTTCTCACCTGCTTAGAGAGGATGAGGAAGGGACGATGCCCGACAAGTGTGTGTGGGTGTCTACCTGAGTATGTGAGCCCACTTACCGCAGCTGGTCCAGGATAAGGGCAGCATCCTGCGTCAGGGTTTGGGCCTCCTGTAGCTGGGCATGAATGTCTTTTCGGGCACTATCCTGCTCCAGGAGGCAGCTCTCTACTACAGCCCGCAATTCCTGCTCCTGGGATACCTGGCCACGCAGAGCCTCTGCCTCCTCACAGCACTGTAGGCAAATACTAGGCTATAGGGCCCACGCCAGGAAGCCAAGGCCCAACCAGGCTTATTTCCCCACAGTCTGTTAGGATGCCTGTCTGCCTCTCCCCAGCCTGTTCTAGGATTTACTTATTTGGCTCCATCTTGCAGCTTCCAGATTCTGTGTGAGCCACTTTCTCTAACTAGCTCTTCCTCCTAAATTCATTTGACTTTTGGCTATTCCATCCACCTTCAAGTTTCCTGTCTCTAGTCCCCTGCTACAGACGTGTGACTCTAGATGTACTCTGCCTCCTGTGTCCACAGCCCACCAGGACTTCCCCACTTACTTTGTGTAGCTGGATGGCAAGCTCCTGCATCTCAGCCTCTAGCCGGTCAGCATAGGCCAGCTCTAGGGCATCACTAGGTGGGCGAGCACTGCTGTGCCAGCGGGCAATGGCAGAGGTCATTTTCCTTTTGGGCCCAAACAACCTGAATGGGTAAATCAGGGTGCATGTCAGCTTCTGTCATGTGCATGGACCTTGGTACCAACTTGCCATCAAGGCCAGTCACTAGGGAGCACCTAACTCTGGAAAAGGGAGGTCATAGAAGATCCTGGGGCAGGGAACCAAGAGTGTCCAAAGAGCCTCCACCATCACTGGCTTCAGGCTTGGACAACTGTGTCTCTGCTCTCAAGGGAGATCTCCAGGAATCTCTCCCCTCCAGACAAGTGCCCTGGGAGTCACTGCAGGCTTTCATAGTGAGTGCAGCCAGCTTAGGCTAAGCTCAGCTCTGCATAGCAGCAGCCACCCACACACCACATGCAGGAAGCAGGGTAGGCAAGGCAGACCCTGCACTCCTAGTATCAAGACAGAAGTTCTGGTTACTGAGGGCCACTGCTATAAGCCACACGTTCACTCTCTGTCTGAAGAGATAGGAGTGGGGTGGGGTGGGGCGTGAGGAGTGGTCTAAGGGCAATACCTCTTACTTCTTCATTTTCCCTGTGTAGGGAGCCAACCATAAAGACTAGCACACTGAAAGTACCTGCATGCTCAGAACATTGGTGTACTTGGAAGGTGGGCATGAGAGTTCAGGATCACCCTTGACTACAGAGAAGTGGCTTGTCTCAAAGCAACTACAGATGGGAGGAAAATCATCATATGTGCCTAGGGAAAGGTGCAGGCTCTGAGGGGACCTTCAGGTTTCACCCTCCAGCTAGTCCTGTACACAGAAGCAGCCAACAACAGTAAGTGTAAAAAACAAAAAACCTGCAGATCCCTGGAGCTCAGCTGTCTTCTAAGTCTTGTTTGTCCTCATCTCTCTAAAGATGAGGAAGAAATTCTTGGAAATTCGTCAACAATTTTCTGATCAGCTTTTTATTTCCTTACACATTCATTAAAGAGGTTATAGTGCAGTGAATAAGGAAGTTTTGTGTATGTTGGGTGCTGAATGTCTTGTGACAGTTAGGTATTAGAACTGTAAAACCAAGCAACAGAAGCAAAGCCTCCATTCCTGTAGAGCTGCAGCTGAGGGAGACAGGTGCTTAACTCTGTCACAGCTCATTTGTATCAGGTTTTATAGAAGACCTTGCCTTCGGTGACCACAAGATCCTAAGTCTTATGGGGGAAGGGGGAGGTCCTGAGTTCATGAGACTTAAGTATCCATTTCAACAACAAAATTAAAAGACAAGAAATAGAGAGTGGTTCACTTACAAGAGAATAAACCACAAAAATTCCAAGAAAGCCTTGCAGCAGTCGGCTAGACAAAGGCCTTGAAACAACCACGTTAAAGATAATCAGAACTAAAAGATGATGCGGAAGCAATACAAAATGGAGATACAATGGAGAGAAATGTAAAACACAAGCAAAGAAGTATGGTAACTGAGGTAAGGCCTCCTAAAACAGGCAGAGGCAGCCTTATTTAAGCGGACAAAGGACAGAATGACTGAACTGGAACACAATGGAATTGAGTCTGAGGAGTAAGAATGAAAACCACAAGCAGAGCTCCAGAACACATGAGGCCAGGCCTTCCCCTTGCGCGCCTCAGTGACAGGAGGGCCAAGGGTCTGAAGAGCTAGCAGTTGGAAACTTCCACTCTTGATCAAATACATGAACATCTGTGAAGCCAAATGAACACCACAGATGATGAATACCAGGACACACATCTAAGCTGAAGACTTACAGAACCTTGGAGCAACAAAAGGAAAGCAGCTTATCCCATGCAGGGAGCTTCAGTAAAGTACCTGCACGTTCTCATTCAGAACTCTGGAGGGCTGAGGCAGCCACAGTGCCAAAGCAAACAGTTGTCACCAAGAATCCTTTACCTGGGAAAACTGTCAGAGGCAGACATTCCCAGATAGGCAAACACTGAGGAAACCCTGCAGAAAGCAGGACACCTACTGCACAAGAGCCACCTAGGGGAGAGCACTTCCAGTGAGAGCCACCCATGGAGGCACAGCCATCAGACTATAGTTGTGTATATGGAATGTTTGAGACATGGTTTGGATTTTATATTAAAAGGTTTTTGGTTTGTTTTTTTGTTTGTTTGTTTGTTTTTGTTTTTCGAGACTGGGTTTCTCTGTGTAGCCCTGGCTGTCCTGGAACTCACTCTGGAGACCAGGCTGGCCTTGAACTCAGAAATCTGCCTGCCTCTGCCTCCCAAGGGCTGGGATTAAAGTCGTGTGCCACCACTGCCAGGCCCACATTGAAAGGTTTTATATTCAAGCTTTTGGGAAATAAGAAGCCTGTGCTATAACTCCAGAGCTGTGACAGTTACCACTGAAAAAAGTATTTTAAAATCACAAAAAAACAAACTGAAAATATCAAAGCCCAAAGGTCCAGCATACAGCAGCAAGGCCATCTGTCTAGACAGACTGCTCACTCTACCTGCTAGTGTACAGGCTGGAAGAATGGCTGAAATTGGTAGGGTGGGGGAAGACACTAGGGGACTCACGTGATGCCAATTTCCTTCAGGTCACTTTCAGTGAGAGTCAGAAAGATACGCAGGTCTACATCCTGCTCCTCAAACACTTGCAGGTACTTCAGACACCCGATCTGCTCCAGCAGCGTGGCGAGGTCCTGCGGTAGAGGAGACCACTGGGAGGCCTGGGGCCAGGACTGGAGAACTCTGACCCCAAGCTTGACTAGATCCCTCATAATGCCCACGCAACCTTAGTACCTTAGGCAGAGAAGGGATGCTGACAGAGCTAAAGGAAAAGAATCCAGGAGGCGGCTCAGGCTTAAAGTCCATGTCCTGGGACATCTGATCATCCCCTCAGGCACTGCCCAGCCCATTGTCCTTTGGAACAGTGTCCAGTGCCACTGTTTGAATCCATGTCTGCATGGCCATCCTTGTGCTTATCCTGCCTCCACCTGGAGTCAGTACCACTGCTTCCAAAACACCATATGACGGGTGCCTGGTGGTGGCACAAGCTTTTCACGCTAGATAACTATTGCTGGCCCTGCAAAGTCAGCTACTGCTGAACTCAACTGTTCCAACCCCAGTAGCTTTCAACACCAGAATTTCCAGTTTCCACTTCTACCCATGCTTAGTTGCTTAGGATGGAGAGAAAATGTTCCAAGGTTGCTTCTCTACCACTTTCCTCAAAGAACCAGCCTTGAGATCCCAGCACATCTGGTAACATGCTTGTATAACTGAGAGATGCGATGCGCTATGTTCCAGGCCGAGGCCTGGGAGAGGCTGCAGGCAGTCGGCCCAGTTTACAGGCTGTTAGGGAGCAGCTCAGCTGGGACTTAGGAGATATGTTATCATACCTTGAGCTGCCCACCTGACCACAGGGTGGTCCACAGTAAGGGTGTGGCTGCATTTTTGTTAAGTATATGCTACATGCCATTACTGTGTCCCCAGCTCATGAGCATCTATTACTATCCCCCAAAGCTTGGGGAGACCCAGAGAGCAGGACAGCAAGGGGACAGCCCCTGCCCATGGAAAGAAAAGGACACCAACCCCACAGCTGAACTGCTGCTCATCGAAAATCCTTTCTGATCCCAATCAGTTCCCAGAACTTGTGGAGAACCCAGTACCCTCTCTCCTCTTAAAAATGCCTGGCCTGTCTCATATACACATAAATCCACATCCCATAGTCACAGAAGCGTCATCTCTTTAAGCATGTGCTATTAGGTTCTCAAGTGGTCTCACCTGGGGTCCTGAGTAAGGGGACTTCTCAGTTTGGGGTTCAGACCCCAGAGTGGAAGCAGTCCCTGTGCTGGAAGGCCAGTGACCATCACTGTTGCTGGGACGACTCTTATTCTTCAAATAACTCCTGGTTTGTTTGCGAACAGAGCTTTTCTGGGCATGATCAGAGTCCTGCAGTGAAAGGGTGTGCTGGGAACAGCCCGAGTCTGGCCCTAAACTTCTGGCCTTCTTCACCCACGGCAAGGGTGAGTTGTGAAATCTATCATGACTTACCTGAAGCTTTGGCCCCACACTCAAGGTTCTGAGTCCTCCAGGCATCGTGTAGACACACATTAAACATTCACCCATTTCCTACAACACCGAAGGAGGAAGAGGGACCTTTACCTCATTGCTTTCTATGGAGGCTTCACTGCTGAGACCCTGGGCTCTTGCTAGGCCATCACTGCTGCTGCTCCTCCACACAGGCCCAAGACTGGCACAGAAAGTGGGTTCCTCTGGTAATGGAAAACACCTGATGACAGGTCTCACCATTGAGGCCGCCTGGGTTGTTAGCTCATTCTCAACTGCCTCTTAACATAGCTCTGCACTGTTTGTCTGGCCTGGCGCCCTGTCTCAACCCCACACTATAGGATAGACAGAGCTTGTTTGAGTTTTTTTGTTTGGTTGTTTGGTTTGGTTGTTTTTATTTTTTATTGTGTGCTCATCAATTCCACATACCTACAACAGAGCTTGGCATGAGTTGGTAAAGCACTGCCAGGTCATAGAACATGCCTCCTGCTGGGAAGCTTGTCAGGAAGCCCTTGGACTGACTGACCCTTTGAGTACTGTGTGCCTCCTTAGCCTGTGGGACCTTCGGAATTGGGATGTTTGCTTTCACCTGCCCATGGCCAACTCTGGCTTACCTCACAAGAACTGGGGCCTCCTCTACGGGAACCCAAAAGGATTGGGATGCATACCCCGGCTGCTGCTGCTACTGCTCTCCACATCCCGTTCATTGATGGGGGAAGTGACATCTCGGTAGCAGAGGCCCTCGCCTTCCATGGTATTCTCATCACTGCTAGTGAAGGTCACATAGCCCCGTGGAGGAACTTGCTCTGTGTACAGAAAGGACATGTGAACTTTCAGACATGAATGAAGGTAACATCCCTCTTAAGAGTCTTGGGAGTGAAGCAGCCCACAGCCACTACATCATCTCCTTGCACTGTAACTTGGCCATGCTCCAAGAGAGATTAGTTTGCACATCACAGGAAATGAGCTTGGTGGAGCCAGAGCTAGCACCCAGGGCAAGGTCAGTCCCCTTAGCACCTGCTACTATTTTCTTAAGGACAGAGTGCAGTAGCAGGCTGGATCTATAGATTCCTCAACTGAAAGGCTATCTGGGCACATTTAGAATAAAGTCCAAACTTAACACACATACCATCAAGTATCTATGCAACTACAGAAATTTTTTTCTCTTTCTTTTTTTAATAGTGTTAAGGATAGAACCTGAGGCCTTGTGTGGTAGGCAAGTACTGTACCAGAGCTCCAAGCCCAGCCAAAAAAGATCTGCCTGACCAGGGAGAAAAATACTATGACCTAGGGCTGGAGAGATGGCTCAGTGGTTAAGAGCACTGGCTACTCTTCCAGAGGTCCTGAGTTCAATTCCCAGCAACCACGTGCTGGCTCATAACCATCTGTAATGAGATCTAATGCCCTCTTCTGGTGTGTCTGAAGACAGTATACTCATATACTAAAAAAAATAAATTAATATTTGTAAAAAGACTGACCTATGACCTAAAGCCGGGCAGTAGTGGCACACGCCTTTAATCCCAGCACTTGGGAGGCAGAGGCAGGTGGATTTCTGAGCTCAAGGCCAGCCTGGTCTACAGACAGCCAGGGCTACACAGAGAAACCCTGTCTCAAGAAAAAAAAAAAAAAGGAAAAAAAGACTGACCTAGAAATGGACAATGCTGAACAAGTTTGTGTAATCACTGACATATTTGCCCATAGAAAGCACAAACATGAGATATGGCTCGGTGGTACAGTGAGTCCTAAGCACTCAGAGCCTTGTGCTTCCATTCCAGTACCACAAACAACAAACTCCAAATCCTCCATGCATGATGGCAGGCACCCATCATAATCCCAGAAGTAACCTCAGAATTCAGGAGGCAGAGATAGGAGGATTGGGAATCCAAGACCAGCCTGGGTTTATGAGGTGAAACCCAGAAGAAAGGATAGGAAGCAGAAACAAAGAAATGTATCATATTTGCAATTTTGCTACTTAGGATCAGAATGTGGGCAGAGCCAGGACAGGGGCACTAAAATCCTTACACATCACAATTGGTGTGACATCTATTTGAACAGCATATCCAATGAAAAGAAAAATCCACAGAATGAAACCAAAGTCTTGAGTTATCAGGGACTCCTGCAGCTTGTCACTAGGTCAATTCTGAGTCTCACTCCTGTGGTACCCAATCCTACCGTAGTCTGAGGCCAGGGACCCACGTACCAGGGCAGTCCTGTACATATCCAGTCTTGGCACGCGATACCAAAGAGCTTTGGGAACCGTGCCTCTCACCATAGCTGGTCTGAGTCTTGCCTCCAAGTCCAATAGCTGTGATCCTGGCCAGGGCACGTGGCCCCTCATGGATACTGAGGCCCTTCTTTCGACAGGGCCTCTGGCGCTGAGGTACAGGCCAAGACTCATCGGAAGAGCTCAAATCTTCATACTTTTCTATAGGTCAGACATGAAAATTAAGACAGTTGGTTCAATAATGACCTCACCATTCAATAATGACCCCACTTGCCAACACTAAGCTGTAAGGTCATGTGTCTATGTATGCCTTTTGAAAAAAAAAAAGACTCACTACATAGGCTCAAGCTGGCCTTGAATTTACAGCAATTCTCCTGCCTTTCCATCGCTAAAGATTTCATCTTTTTAGCCAGGCAGTGGTGGCGCATGCCTTTAATCCCAGCACTTGGGAAGCAGAGACAGGTGGATCTCTGAGCTCAAGGCTAGCCTGGTCTACAGAGTGAGTTCCAGGACAGCCAGGGCTACACAGAGAAACCCTGTCTCAAAAAACCAAAAAAAAAAAAAAAAAAAAAAAAAAGAAAAAAGAAAGAAAGTCATCTTTAGCTGTGAATGTGTGGTGCATTTAGTTCCCTTCGAGCTAGAATTACAGGTGTTTGTACACTGCCTGGGGTAGGGGCAGTGACCTGAATTTAGGTCCTCTGCAAAAACTATACAGGTTCTCTGAGAAAGCAACAGATACACTTACGTGCTACTAAGCCATTCCTCCAGCCAAACCACCTTGATAGTATTAAATTAGAAAAAAGTGTGTTGGGCTGGTGTATGGTAGTGGACATGGGAGGTAGAACTGTCTCAAAACAGTCTAGCAAGACTAGACCTTAGACATCAACTGCAGCTGCGGCCACTGCCACAGAACCTTCATTAATCCTTTGTTTTCCCCCTGTCTTTTTCAAGACAGGGTTTCTCTGTTTAACCCTGACTGTCCTGTACACTCCCTCTGTAGACCAGGCTGCCTCAAGTCCATAGATACTCACCTGCTTCTGCCTCCTGAGTGCTGGAATTTAAGGTGTGAGCTGCCACACCGGGCTTAACTTTCTTAACATGGTGGAAGGTATACACACCTTCCCACAGCTAACCCCAGGCTAGGTTATGGTCTGAAGGAAAGATGTACACAAAGTTTAGGGGTGGGGCTGGAGAGATGGCTCATCGAGTAAGAGCACTGACTGCTCTTCCAAAGGTCCTGAGTTCAAATCCCAGCAACCACATGGTGGCTCACAACCATCTGTAATGAGATCTCACACCCTCTTCTGGTGGGTCTGAAGACGGCTACAATGTACTTACATAAAATAAAAAATAAAAATAAAATTAAAAAAAAAAAGTTTAGGGCCATCCTAGAAGTACTGACAACCAGATGAAATCAGATACAAAAGCATGCCAGGCAAAGGGTGAGCTCTGTCTGTAGGCTGGCAGCTTGGCGGCACACCTGGAGAGTGGTAAAGAAAACAACTTGACTAGACAAGATCAGTGTAGAAGTCTAAGGTCTTCCCTACATAGAAATACCAAGAAGATGGAACAAACCCTCAAATCAGAAGTTAAAGAAAAGAACTGTAATGAACCCATCTACAAGAGCAGTCATGATGATAAAAACACTTCAGAATAATCTTAGTTATAGACAAATATATATATGAAGAAAAATGTAACCCTGAACGTCCCAAAATTATACTGAAAAGAAAACATGCCCTGTGTTCTTAGATGGACAGATGACACCATAGAAACAGTGAATCTACTGTTAGTAAATGTAGTCTCCTTGATATGTGCACATTGGTTTTTTGAGACTGGGTCTGTATTCCTAACTGGTTTTTTTTTTTTTTTCCTTTTGGTTTTTTGGGACAGGGTTTCTCTGTGTAGTCCTGTCTGTCCTGGAACTCACTCTGTAGACCAGGCTGACCTCGAACTCAGAAATACCCCTGCCTCTGCCTCCCAAGTGCTGGGATTTAAGGTGTGCACCACCACCGCCCGGCCCTAACTGGTTTTGAATATGCATCCTCTTAACTTTGCCTCTCAATCCAAAAAAGTCTGGGATTGCCACTGTACACCACCACATATACCTTTTCTACCATCTTAATTAAAACTAACACTCTTTAAGGAACAACAGTAAGTTGACACTCAAGTTCATACAGAATAATAAACAATTACTGCAGAAACACTGACAAGTCCTAAACAGTAAAACCCACTATAAAATAAAAGCCTGTGGTCACAGGGCAGTGGTGTTGCACACCTTTAACCTAAGCATCTGGGAGGCAGAGGCAAGCAGAGCTCTGTGAGTTCAAGGCTGCCTGGTCTACAGAGTGAGTTACAGAACAGCCAGGGCTACTCAGAGAAACAACCCTTTAGTCAAACTGTGGTTTAGGTGCATGGATACAAAGACTACCAGAATCTAAATCTACAAAGATGGAAATTCAATGGGTGATAAAGTGATAAAGATGCTATATCTAAACCACCATGTCAATCATGCTGAATGATGCTGACACAACTGTAGTGTTGAGGGTGGTCCTGATGCTGTTTGTACTCTGATGTTAATTCTGCTTCCTCAAGAGGGGCTGCCCCCATGAGCTGTGATCCCATACTCAAGTGATCTTCTTCCCATTTTAACTGGTCAATAAAGGCTAGAGCCTATGATTGGGCAGTGGAGGGGAAAGATGGGACAGGAGGTCTTTGAGAGTGGGGGCAGGTAGAGAGGAGAAGAGAATGAGAGGGGAAGGGAGAGGACAGAAGAAGAGGAGGAGGAAGCCATGATGGAGCAGAATCATGTGGCCAGGAAAAAAATACAAGTAGCAAAGGGTCTCATAGCTGGCGAATAAGTTAGTATAGTGTTAGATCTGCCCAATGTAGGCATATGGCTTATAATTATAATAACTGGATTGTACGTCTTTTATATGGGCTTATTGGAGTTGGAAATTCCAGCAACACTGTATGAACAGTTGGAAAAGAAAACTTGTTCCAGACACCATACCACCCAAGAGAAACAACCATCACTGGACCAGACGTGTACATGTAAAAACTGAAAACATACAATGCTAGAAGGGTCCTGGCTGTCAGGCTCTGAGAAAAGCTGGTTAGGACTCAACATTCAGAGGCAATAAAGGAGCCTGCTTATAGAATGGTACAAGTTACAGAGCACAAGACTATCAAAGTCAAGAACTAAAAGCCAGGGGGCCTCTCTGTGAGTGAGGCACATCTCCTTCCCTTCTTCCTTAGGCTCCACAGCCTGAGCTGTGCATGACATCAGTTGACAGACACTGTTCTCTGTGGTAAGGTCTGCATCTCTGAGGCCCTAGGCCTTGGACCCCAACCTCAGCTCCATAGTGGAACTAGTAAGAAGGCCTCAGAGCAGGGCTGGTAGACCCTAACCTGAGCAAAGGGTGGATCAGGGAGAGACTCCCCTTGTCTCCTAGTTTCCTTACTGCTCAGGGCTGCCTCAACTCCATCAGGACACAGAGGCAGATCAGGTACCTGGGCTACGGTAGAGGCTCTTGGGCAGTACAGGTGAGTGAGTTTCCATCAAGGCTACAATCTTCATGTGGCCATACTGCCTGGCTAACATCCGGGCTGTGGCTCCACTGTGGTCTCTTGTGTCAACTTTGACCCCCTAAAAAGGTTCATAAAAGAAGTCAGAAGCTCTTCCAGCTGAGCGGACTGCTGGTCCAGAGGGATGAGAGAACAGTACATTTATGATCACCCTCCCTGCCCGTCTGAGACACCACTAGAGTGGAGGAGTAGGGGTGAGAAGGTCAGGTGACATTTCTGTCTCGTTCACAATGGAAGAGGGCTAGCAAGCCCATCAGCAAGAGCAGATACCAAGCCATCTTGCAGTTGCAGCCACTCTCTCTCTCTCCATATGGCAAGGAGACAGAAAGAACCTGGGAGGGACCTAGAGCAGAGGCCCACCTTCACCCTCTGTATCTACTGTGTCCGTCTCTTGATAAAGAGCCAGTTATCCAGCCCATCCTCAAAAAGAAGGCTCCATCCTCCCTAACTGAACTTGGTATCTCTTGTCCCTGACTTTCTGAGACAAGATGTAGCCAAGGAAAACCTTAACTTCCTGATCCTCCTGCCTCCACCTCCAACTGTTGGTTTTCCAGGTGTGTACCACCATACCTGGTTTGTTGAAACAGGGTCTCACTGTGAGTCTAGGCAGGCCTTGAACTCAAAATCCTCTTACTAGAATAACCTATCTTAGATTACAGTTTAGGTTTACTGAGGTGGGAAGATCCTTATTCTAAACTTAGCATGATAAATGCTCTTCTTTGAAAGTATTGGACATACAGTCTAACATCATGGTGGCAGGCTGCCCAGCCAGGCTCTGAAGGACAAATCACAAGGAATTTAGAAAATAAAAGGTGCCGGGCAGTGGTGGCGCACACCTTTAATCCCAGTACTTGGAAGGCAGAGGCAGGCGGATTTCTGAGTTCGAGGCCAGCCTGGTCTACAGAGTGAGTTCCAGGACAGCCAGGACTACACAGAGAAACCCTGTCTCGAAAAAACCAAAAAAATAAAAAGTAAAAAAAAATTAAGAAAAAAAAAAAAGGAAAAGGTGGCCCTGAGGTTCTTGTAGGAATTTAACTTGACAGATATTTAAGGACCAAGAACATAACTCCACGCAACACTCTGATCCAGAAGAACTTGCAGTAGGGTCAGCGGGAGCAAATAAGACACTTCCCACCACTGCCCAGGGAGGAGTGGATGCAGTCTAGGGAGGGACACCCAAAACCCATGGAGAGAAGAAGAAAAGTACACTATGAGGTGGTGGCTCATGACTATAGTCCTAGCACTTATAGTGGAAGCAGGAATATCAGGAAGTCAAGGCCATTTATCATCTAAAAAGGTAGTTATGTGCCCTGCTTGGGCTCCATCAGATGCAAACTCCAGAACCAAACAACAAAAATAGGTTACAAAGTCTGCATGCTGCTCTCTGTTGGGGTGCTTAGGGAGACTCCTGCTGTAGACACTGTGCACAACTTCCGTGTGGACACACACCTGGGAGAAGAGCTGACGGATGCACGCCATAGTAATGCTAGCCATGTCTACAGTTACCAGACTGTGTCCTGACAAACGGTGCCACTCGCAAGTCTGCTGAGGTTCATGTTGGACACTGTTACTAATACTCCATCCCTCCTTTCCACCATTCTAGTCACTTCCTGGCTGTCATGGGCCTATAACCCAGCTACTCAGAAGGCTGAAGCAGGAGGATCAAAAGTTCATGGTCCTCCTGGGCTACACAAGTTCAAAGCCAGTTTGGATAACTTACTATGAGTCTGTCTTGAAATAAAACATTTTAAAAAGGGCTGAGGCTATCTCAGTGACAGAGAGTTTACATAGGACATATAAGATCTGGGCTTAATCTCCAGCAGCAGGAAGAAAGTTAAAATGTGTCTTCAAAATCATTGTAAACACATAAACGTGGGTGTCTATTTACTCAGCAGTGTACGTGTTTCAGTGAAAATGTACTGCCTACGGGATAGCAAGATAGCTCAGTGGGTAAAGGTGCCTGCTATCAAGCCTACGGTCTGAGTTCAGTTCCCAGAAAACAGACTCCTACAGTCCTCTATTCCACATGTATACACATACAGTATGCTAACTACATAGGTTTCTATTTAAAAGAAACCACAGTTAAGAGTTTATAGTTTCATCAATGATCCCCATTAGCTGTGACTAATTATAAGGTAATAAATAGTCACTTACGTGATTCAGAAAATACTGCACAATTATCTCATGGCCAGAGGCAGCTGCTTCCATCAAAGGAGTAAATCCATATACAGGCTCCCTGCAAGATGAGATCAGATAGATGGTTAGCAGAGAGGAGTTAAGGCAATGAACAAACCATGCCAAGCCCCCTCCATGCAGAGCAGGGGTACAGGCTCAGGCCTAGGCTCTCATGCACTTACAACTGCTAGAGTACTGATCTTTGCCTTTCCACCTTGCTGGAGTCACGGTCTCTTGGCTGCTGGGTATCCCTGTTAGTTTCTGACGATTCAGTCTCTGCCCTCCCACTTCCTGTTATGAGCTTGGATTGCAGACACTTCCATGACTGCATCCTCCACTTATGACTGTCAGGCCTGTACAAGCACTTCTGCCCACTAACCCATCTCCCCAGTTTCCATCATGACTTTCAGAAGATGTAGTTACTGTGGGCCTGATACATGTTATGTAATGATCCTCTTCACAGCAAGTACCAACTGTGCCCCCACCTGATGTTGGCATGGCAAACTCCGGCTCTTGGTACCCACGCTGAGGGACATAATGTAATTCTGAATGTCTATAAAAATGAACAAAAAATGCTACTAATTAAAATTCAACTTGTCTAATGATTTGAAGCTCTATTCTGACCTGAGAGATGTGAAGACTGATTCTTACAATGGTGGAGAGGCAGGGTTAGCATGACTTCCTGGCAGGGAATGAGGAACAGTGAAGGGGCTGTTCAAGAATGCAGATGGGCTTATGAACAGTTCATGGGCTGCTAAACCCAAAAGATAAGACGTGGGTAGGTGGGAAGAGACATCACCACCTGTGAGAAGGAAAGAACAGTAGCTGCCTTTAATATTAGCTTGTTCAGTTAGTATGTTTTTTGAGACAGGGTCTCTTCAGGTAGCACTGGCTGTCCTGGAACTCCTTGTATAAACCAGGCTGGTCTCAGAGATCCACCTTTGCCTTCTGAGTGCTGGGATTAAGGGTATGTTCCACCATGTCTGGCAGAAGCTGCTTTTTGAACATGATTAACATGGGGATTAGAATGAGGTGGGAATGGCTTTGAGAGACGGAAGGTGGAACAGCTTGGTCTTTGGGACTGTTAATGAACCAGAAGAGTTAGTAAAGCTCATGTGGTCCTGCTGACTGTTCCCACCTCACCTCCTCAGTGTCCTTGTGTGTGGCTGGGGTGGGTGTTGGATGGGTAGGTGTGTGTGCATGAGACAGATGCTGGAAGGAGCGATGTGATGTTTCTTGGGAGTTGTCCACCTTTTTTATAGAGATGCTCTCTTCCTAGGACTTAGGGTCCACAGACTGGACTAGCTGACTGGGCTGGCATCTGTCTATTCTTCCTACCAGCCCTGTAGTTACAAGCATACACAACCACAGCAACCTGTTTACCTGTCCCTGAGGATCAAGCTCAGGTCCTGACGCCTGTGCAGCAAGCGCCTTACCAACTGAACTGCCCCACCTCCCACTTCAACACCCAGCAGTTCTGAGTGCATGAGAGCCTGGTCCTGAGCCTGCACAGGGTGCTCGGCTTGGTTTGTTCATTGCCTAACTCCTCTCTGCAAACCAGCTATCTGATCTCAGAAGCTCAGCCATCTCCTATGACCACTTGGCTGCAACAATCACCTCACGTTGGCATTGGCTCCACTCTCCAGAAGAAATTTGACCATCTGTTGGTGACCGGCACTGGTACAGTGGAAGAGTGCAGTCCAGCCCTGGATGTCTTTCATCTCAAGCTCTGCACCTTGCTTCAAGAGAATAGAGTGTGGTTATGCCCCAAGTCTCCAGAGAATGTAATCTGGGTAGGTGCTTGGGAGGCATCCACTAGGCCTTCAGCTCAAGGAATTGTAAGTCATTACACACACTTATGCACACTGTGGCCTGCAGCACCTCATATCCTGTCAGGGCAACCAGGGAGCACCTGGGGTTTTTTTAGGCCCATTCATAGCTCACCTGGAGCAGAAAGTAGGCGATGCTTTCGTTGCCACAGCTGGAGGCCAGCATCAGTGGAGTCTGTCCTTCTGGGGTTGGCACATTCACACTCACACCTGCCTCAAGCAGCAAGTGAACAATGGTATCGTGTCCAATGTAGGAGGCATACATCAGCGGGGTCCAGCCACCACCATTCTTCTTATTCAAATCTAACTCTCTCCTAAACAAACACAAGTTATGCTAGATATACCCAGCATCTCACATGTGGCTTCATGAGAACCAGGTACCAGGCCTAGTAGGACAAGCTGCCCTTCCAGAAAGTAGGAGTCACTTGTTTCGAGCCATCCCCGGCTAGGTGTTTCCACCCTCTTGTCTTACACTCTTGTGATGGTTAATCATGACTGTCAACTTGACAGGGTCTGGATTCAACTAAGAGACATACCTTTGCACATGTCTGAGGAATTTTCTAGATTGGGTTAACTGATGTGGGAAGAGCCACCCTAAATACAAAAAGCATTCCATGGGCTATGGTTACAGACTAATAAATAATTTTTTTTTTAAAAAAAAAAAAAACAAGCAAACAAACAACAAACAGAAAAGGAAAAAAAAGTAAAAGTGACGAACGTAACTGCCTATTTTAATGCTCTCATCTGCCCAGCCCCTCCTGGACAAGGCCAATAATCTTTTTTTGTACCTATAGCAATATCCATCATGATCAAGCAGGGGAGTCAGAAAAGGTCTTGCCAGTTCTCTCCAGTTACAACATCCAGGAAGGAGCTAGCTGTTGGCACATAGTAGATTAGGTCTAGGTAGCTGGGTACACATCCTACAGCACAAAGGACCCTCCACAGAAAAGACTAGCCGGCCTAGTTTATTAGCAGAAATGAGGCTAAGACACCTTATCTACCAGGCACCAAATTGATACACAATCTGCCTTCAGAGCTATGTAGAATGGCCAAAGAAAGAGAAAGGAACTGAGGATAACATCACTGCCACTGACTTTCCCTTTGTCACCTCACCCTATAGAAAAACCTGTCACCAGAGTGCCCTATTTCCTAAGTGCTTTCTGTTATAATTCTGGAAATGTACTTTCACTGAGAAAGGCAGAGGAGAGGGGCTCTCAGACTTTAAGGCTCGGGGATGGTAGTCTCATTCTAGAATAGCATCCACTGCCTACTCCAAAGAAGGTGTGTTTAATGCCCAGGCCTTCCCCATCACAGTTCTTATCCCCGGTGTGGAAACTGTTGTATGATCAGTGCCTCTTGTGGGATCCATACTAAGCTGACCCAGGCAGCTATTTCCCACACACTAGCAGGTCAAGCTGACTCTGGATTCTGGAATGGCCTGAAGCCCTGCCTGGAGAGCTTCATGTAGCTACTTCTGGAGTCACTGGAATAACTTGGCACCCACCACTGCATAGCTTCATGAGTGGCAATTCTACAAAGTGAACAGTAGTAAGTGCCTCAGCAAAGCTAACACCATTTTCAGCCCCTGTTCTTGAGACCACCAATATCCCTTGGCCCCAGCCTGGGCTTCTGTGAGCAAGCCTGCTTCTCAACTGGGCCAACTCCTGTGAGAGTACAGATCTGCTCCATCTTCCCCGCTTTGGGCTGCTCTGAGACCATGTTCTTTTTAACAGAAAACTCAACATGGAAGAACTTAAGACTCCAAAGATTTACAGCAAGAGTCTTGGGATCCTGTGAGGACATGTGCTGACTACACACCTAGCTTCACAACTCTAAGGCCACTAGGTAAAGGAATCCTGCAGACTGTGCTAGACTGAGAGCACTTATACTTTACTGGCCGAGGATGATGGATGGTTCTGATTTGCAACCAGAGACCTAGTGCTTTATGAGGCTTTCCTCTGGCTCATCAGGAATTGAAAAGGCACAGAGAGGGCTGGAAGACATCATCTCACCAACATACTAAATGAGTACTGGCAAACTTAAGTATAGAGTGGAGTGGAACACAAGAAAGTAAGGAGACCCTTCTCCAACAGAACCTTCAGACTACAGGGAATAATAGACAGGCTGTAGAACTAAATACACACATGCAGATTGGTAAAGCTGGCAGGTGGGCAACAGTGAGCCCACCCTCTCACCTCTGTGCTCAAGAATCACAGTGAGCCAGAGTCACAGGGCCAGAGTGCTAGCTATCCATCCTTACTATTGTTTTCTCTGGGTTTTTCTCCAGTCAGAGGAACCCACCAAATGATTGTGGTTCAAATAAACTACAAATTAAAATGTTCAGAACATGCTTTAAGCATCTTCTCCTCAGAATCAAAGGTACCTTCCTTCTAGAAGTTAAACATGAGCCATCAGGGACGCTGCAACAAGCAGGTGAGCCTCCTTGATGTGTATTAAAGACCTCGAGCTCTGCAAGACTTCAGCTGTTTGAAACTGAAGCCACCGAGCTGCTAATTAGAACATGAGGTGAAGGGATGCGCCCCAAGACCTCTTACCGCTGCACACACTCCTTCACCACCTCATACTGGCCAATGGAGGCAGCTGTGTGAAGATCCAAGGGGACATCCAGCTCCTCTCGGCTGACCTGTGCACCAAGCCCATGCCACATGGACAAGCTGCGGTTCAGGAGCTCCGGCTCGCTGGCTTCATCGCTGAGCTCAGACATGGCTGCAGAGGGAGGCCCAGGGGTTAGTTCTTCTCCCTGTCTGTTCCAAAGATGAAGCCCTCCTACCAACCACAGGCTCACCTCAGATTCCTAAGGAACTGAAGCCACAGGAGGCTGCCTTCGCTTCCTCCTAACATCACACAGCTGCTGGCAGACAGAAGGCAGGGCATCTGTACAGCCACTAACTGTGCTGCTGCCCTGCTTCATACCACAGGCTCTATATCAGATTTGCCAGGAGCCTGATGACCTTTCCACTACTAGTAAAACAGTGCAACTTAGGTTATTTAGCACTATTTGCTAAATTTGGGTGTACAGCAAAAGTTAGCTCTATGTCTAGCTTCTCCAGTTCCTAGTTCCTCACTAATGGACATGTATGTCTAAAGGGCTGCTGCTACAATGCACGGAAGCTGGGTGTAGTGGCATACCTCTGTAACCCAGCACTGGGAAGGTGGAAGAGAGGCAGGAAAATCATAAATTTAAGGTCAGCCTGGATGACATAACAAGTTTAGGCCAGCATATCTACACAGAGATCCTCTCTCAATTAAAGCAAGGTTGAGACCCAGAAAGACGGCTCAGGGGTTAAGAGTTCATATTGCTCTTACAGGACCCAAATTCAGTTCCTTGCACCTATGTTCAGTGGCTTATAACCTCCTATAACTACAGCTCCAGAGAATCCAACACGCCCTTCTGGCTTCCTTGAGGATCTGCATTCATGTATGCACATATTACCCTCCAGATACATGCAAACACATAATTTTAAATTTTAAATCTTATAAAACAAACCAGGGAAGGAGAGATGGCTTAGCAGTTAAGAGTGTGTACAGCTCTTACAGAGGACCTGAGTTCAATTCCCAACATCCATATGAGGCAACTCAGAGCTGCCTCCAGACGAACCAACACACACTCACATGCACATGTCCACACACAAATACACAGATACCTAATTTAAAACAAAAATTTAAAGTTAAAAAAAAAAACCATAAAGGCCAGGGATGTAGCACATTTGCATCTCCACAAGCAATGTGTGGTGATGCTTGACTTAATTATGGCACTTGGGGAGATGGAGACGGGGATTGTGAGCTCAAGACCAGTCTGTACTAGAGTAAGTTCCAGGACTACAAGAGTGAAACCCTCTCTCAGAAAGGAGAACAAAAACCCAAAACAAAACACCAGCCTGGGCACACAGAGCTTGTCTCAAAAAGAAAGGAAAAAAAAAAAAAAGAAAGAGGAGGGAAAGGACGAATAGGACAGGGGAAAAGAAAACCCCAGCAGACTGCAGAATGCAATCCCCGATGTTCAGCAAATGTTACCTGAGCAGGATTCCTACACAACCCTTTTATGGACAAAAGATGAACACAAGGATGACAGGTGTATGGTTAGGAGTCCTTTATTCTGGGTAATCATACTCAAACCAAAGCCTAGCCATTTATTTTCTAGCAGATTCATGAGTCTAAGAGCAATAGGAAGTTAGTACAGAATAGGAAGAGTTCTGGGAGAGGTCAGGTGCCCCATTGCATAAGGCCTTCAGTCCTGAGTCCAAGCCCTAGCAATGCAAAGTATGTGGGGTTGGGGGGGTGGTGACCGGAGAAGAGATAATGGCAGTTTACAGTGACTAGGGCCTCAGTTGTACATTCTGCTCTCACCTGTGCAATGGCCACTGTTTTGTTTTGAGACAAGGTCCCACTGTGTAGCCCTGGATGGCTCAGAACTCAATGTGTAGACCAGACTGGACTTGATGGCACAGATACCCCTGTCTTTGCTGAGATTAAAGGCATGTGCCACTATACGTAGATAAACGGTCACTGGTACTAAGCATCCGTGGGGCCACCTCAGTGACTCCAAACTACCTTAAGTGTCTGAATCCCTCCAGGACCCTTGCCAGGTTCTAGGTTATTGCTCTGAGGTTGGAACTGACCCTAAGCTAACCCAACAGAGCCAAGAGCAGAACTACAGCAGGGTGGGAAGACCCAGGCTTTGGCACTGAACACACCTAGGTCCCATTTGGGGGTCAAGACCACCGCAGGAGTGGCCTCAAGGATACAGAGCACCACAATATCCATACTCAAGAGTTCTGGTGAACCCAGATGGAAGCCTGAAGGGAGTGTGTACCTCAAAGGTACTAATTCCCTCCCCTTAAACACTCGAGCATTATTCTGTGTTGATGACTGCCAAAAAAAAAAAAAAAAAAAAAAAAAAAAAAAAAAAAAAAAAAAAAAAAAAAAATGCTGGGCCTGGCAGCACAACTTCCAGACAGAGGCAGGAGAGTCAAATTCCAAGCCTGCCTGAGCAACTTAGTGAGATTGAAATATTTAAAATGTAGAATGATGGTTGAGGATCTATCTCAGTGATAAACACCATATATACACAGCTTGCAAGGACATAGGTTTACTTTTAAAAATTAAATTATAAAAAGGGCAACATATAAACCACTAATCTGGGGAACAGTTTGAAAGCCTCATGATGAATGATGTGTGTGGGCTGGTGAGGTGAAAAACAAGGCCTACATTCTGGAAACACCAGCTTCTCCTGCTGCAAACCTGAGCTCAAGTCCTACCCTCACTGGTGACACTGAATTTGAACCAACAGAATGGACACATGCTTCCCCAAATGGGGAAACTTTAGAGGATTAGCGAATCCTGGAAGAACTCACACCTGTAATTCCAGCTCTTGTGGGGCTGAGACAATAGGGCCACCTTTGAGTTCAAGGGCAACCTGAGAAACATGAGATGCTTACTCTAAAAAAAGTACAACCTGCCTGTGTAGTGGCACAGGCCTTTAATCTCAGCACTTGGGAGGCAGATCTCAGGGAGTTTGAGGCTAGCCTGGTCTACACAGTGAGACACGCCCACAATCTCAAAATACCAACACCCCCGCAAAAAAATCGATTCAAATAAAATAAAGGTTTCTCTGTCTTCTGCGCCTCGCTTCCAGAATCTCAGTAGGAGCACTGATAAGTTACTCTTAAATTTTTGAAATCTTCGTTTTAAAACAATTCTATTCTGGAGGCAACTGTCACTCCTTCAAGAGATCCGTGAAGGCCTCGAGGGAGCCCTTGTAGCCCAAATGAACAACGCGGTTCCGGCCCTAGCGATCCCGGTGACCGTGCACCACCGCAGGCTCCCGTGTGGCTGCACAGTCTGGCAGACACCTCGCGTGACCCCTTAGCTTAGCACCAAGGAGCCGGGCCCGCGTCCCCAAACCCTGCGACAGGGAAGCGCCAGGGCGGACCGCCGGAGCGGACGCAGGGCGCCGCGGGCCCCGCTTCTCGGAAGGCCCCGCCGCGGCCCGGCCTACCTGCAAGGCCTCAGCAGGTTCCCGCGCTACCCTCCAGCAGCAGCTGCTCGCTCCCTCACCGGCCTACAGCCCTGCGCCCGGCCCACCCGGAAGTGATTGTCGGACGGCGCAGAGCCCCTCGGGAAGGTGACGGACGTCCTGTTATTGACAGGCCACCGCAGCCAATGAGATGGCAGATACCGCCCATTGCTCAGGAGCCAATCCTGAGGCAGGGAGGCAGGCGGCGCCGGGCTGGGAAGAGGCGGGTCGCCAGGCCTTGTTGGTTGGCCGCGCTCAGCGCGGGGACCGGGCGAGTGGACGAGCGGAGCGGCGGAGCCGAGTGGGAGACCGCGGAAGCCCATGCGACGACGGGTTGGTCCAGACTGTGGGTGGCAGGGAGTGAGATCCTCCCCTCTGCTCTAGCACAGACCGGCTTCTCCCGCTGCCTTCCGGTCCCCATGACAACGCCGCCTGGAGCGGGGCGGGGCGGAGCGGAGCGAGGCGGGACCAACTGGCTTTGAGGAGAAACCCTGAGCCCCTGGGTCTTCTGAGCTCCTCCGTGCTTTTTCCTCTGCGAGTCGAGCCTTCCCTCAACCTTGCGGCCTTGCACACCTAAAGGGCGATCAGTCTTCGGCGGCCCCCTTCTCTTCGGTGATTCTGTGCCCTCCCGCCAAAGCCCCTGTTGTGAAACACGTTTTGGTGCGTATACCAAAAGCGTCTCTCCACCTGTGGTTCCCAGTAAAGGGAAGCCAAGCACACGACCTTACTTACGACATTCAAATGCTTAAAGCCCCCACACTCTCCTGACGCTGCTCTGGTTCGGCACCGTTAGCTGATCTGCCTGGTCCGCTAGGCCTTCACCCCACAATCCTAAAGTCCCTCTGTCCCCTGAGGGCTGAGGATCTATTTTTTTTAGAGTGAGATACAAAAGGTGAAGCTGAGCCAGCGACTGGATTGTAGAGACTCATTTGAGTGATGACTAACAAAATCTCTTGAATAATGGATCTTAACCCTCTAACTTCTAAAGATGATTTTTAATTATATGTTAATGTATTCGTTTATATTTTAATTATATGTATGGGTGTGAACGTGGGTATGTGTGTTCTAGTGCAGGTACCAGGGGACAGCAGAAAGCTAGGCTCTCCCCAAGGTTGAAGTTACAAGTAGTTGTGGTTTTGGGAACTGAATTCTGGTCGTCTATGAGAGCAGTAGAGGACACTTGTAACCGCTGGGCCATCTCATTCCTTTTCTCAATGCTAGGGATTGGACTCATACTCTTACATACGCTAGACAAGTGCCCTACAGAGGGGTTCGTCCCTTCCCTTAACTTTTTTTTTTTTTTTTCCCGAGACAGGGTTTCTCTGTGTAGCCTTGGCTGTCCTGGAACTCACTCTGTAGACCAGGCTGACCTCGAACTCAGAAATCCGTCTGCCTCTGCCTCCCAAGTGCTGGGATTAAAAGTGTACACCACCACCTCCCGGCCCCTTCCCTTAACTTTAATTCAACCTCTCTAAGCATATAAAATGGAGATAATAGTGTTTATGTTCTTAAAACACATATATAAAATCTCCAAGTCATAAGTATTATATAGCTATACATATACCATTTGTATCAGTATATGCACCTCTATTTCCAAATATGTGTGTCATCAAGCACATCAAACACACAGTCCTGCTACCAAGTGACATAAGTTTTCAGAACCAGAAAGAAATGGGTGGAAAATGGAATTCTGCTCAAGGCTTTGGGAAGGCTGCCAATGCTAGTTTTTCCTTGGACACCTAGACACTGCTACCTCACCTTGTGTGCTCCACAGGACTCCTTGTTGATAATACACACAGACAGCCTCCTTTGAGTCCTGGCCCCCATGACATCCAAAGACGAAGCTATGGTGTCCTTGCCAGTTTCTCCCTGGGATGCCATCCTTAAGGCTGCCAAGGACCAGCTGCCATCTCTGGATTCAGACTCATCCCTGGTGAGCAAGAGCTTTCTCCTGGATTTTAACTGTCCAGCCTGGGCAAGGACGGCTTCAGGCACTCCTCTCTACAGACCCCACTGGTCTATGGGCTTTGCTTTCACTCTTCAGTGTCTGGGATTACTTCTGGGTATCCACTTCCTTCAGCCTTCTCTCTGGGTTTACCAGAACTCTGGAGTCCGTGGATATTAGTGCTCTGTATCTCCAAGGCCACACCTGCTGTGGTCCTGACCCCTAGGTGGGCTCAGTGTTAAAGCCCCAGTCTTCCCACCCTGCTGTTGGACCGCTCTCAACTCTGTTTGGTCAGGTCAGATCCAACTCCAGCCTCTGAGAGTGATAGCCCTGCCAAGGCCACATGGGAGGGATTCTGCCACTTGTGGGGGGGTCAGGGATCACTGACAGTATCAGTGGCTGTTTACACAGGTGTGATGCACTGGTCAGAGGCTCAGTACACAGCTTAGTACAGGACATTTCAAGTGAAGAGCAAGCGTGCTAGAAGCAAGTGGCTGGGTTGTGCCATACCTTGATGTTTTAAAGATGAGCACGGTGGAGCTGACATTCAGACATCATCCAATTCATAGTGAATGAGGCAGAAGAGATGACAGTGGCAGTGCCACAGTGCTCTAGTGCTATCATTGCCTTGTGAGGTCCCTGTGAGGTAGCAGGCAGTCTCAGCTCAGCCTCTCTCCATCAGAGACAGGTAAGCAAAGCTCCTGTGTTAAGTGACTAGTCAGTATGAAAGTGAGTTGGTCTCCATTCTCACTACCACTTCACTATCATTGTTTAGTGCTAGCATTAATGCAGTGTCCGTTGTGTACATTAATGTAGCATCTGTTGTGTGCATTAATGCAGCATTTGTTGTGTGCATTAATGTAGCATCTGTTGTGTACATTAACACAGCATTCATTGTGAGCGAGGCTTGCATATGGCCTGTGAAAAAGAAAGCCCGAATCTCACCAACAGGAGGTATGCTGCTAAGTCTGTTTCAATTGGCAGCAGAAAGCAGCCCAGGACAAGGCCCTTTGTAGAGAATTGATCTTCCCAGACCTGGTCCTGGGCAGGGTGTGCAAAGCATGACTGCCTTTTCTTCTAAAGTGCCCTGGTCTATCTGCAGTCTGACTGTGAGGAAGAAGAACCCTTCATCTTTCAGCGGAACCAGCCCGTCCTGATTCCAGACCTGACTGAGGAGCTGGCTGAAGACCCTATTGGTGTCGATGAGTCTGGGACCTGGGTTACTACAAGGAGGCGTCCTTCACCTGAGGTCTGTGGAACTCTGGAGGGGAGGGGAGGGACGTCATCTCAAATCTCACAAGGATTCCACCAGCAGTGTAGGTCTAAATGGTTAAAATTGGTCTTGCCTCTCTTCCTCCCACAAGGACAGCCTGGCTATCTAGTATTTAGCACATAAGCATGGCACCCCCCAGAACTATGAGCACATTTGATTTTCTCTCTGATTCCCACCCTGATCTCTTATGTTGTTTTCTATCAAGACATTTTGTACTATCTGGCCGTTGTCATAGCTGCATGTCTTTTTTTTTTAAAGATTTTTATTTATTTATCATATGTAAGTACACTATCGCTGTCTTCAGACACACCAGAAGAGGGCATCAGATCTCATTATGGATGGTTGTGAGCCACCATGTGGTTGCTGGGATTTGAACTCAGGACCTGGAAGAGCAGTCAGTGCTCTTACCTGCTGAGCCATCTCGTCAGCCCCATAGCTGCATGTCTTAAGTGTCTCTCCACAACCTAGCTAATTCATAGCTGAACCTATGTTCAGCTACTAAGTGATCCAACAAGGAAAGGAAGGGATGTGTTCCGTCAATGCCTACACAGTAGGAGGTCAGGGAGAAGTGGGGAAGCAAACAGCAAAGGCCACAACACAAGCTCCAGCCTCCTTGTTGCAGGAACTTCCAATACCATAGCTATAGTCACTGTCCCAGATCCCTGGAAGAGACTCTGTGAACTCAAGCAATCATCCAGAGCTGCTGGTACAGGCATGTAATCTGAGCTACTTGGAAACTGAGGCAGGAGCATCAGAAGTTCAAGGCAGGAGCTAGAGAGGATGATTCAATAATTAAGAGAGCTTGCTGCTCTTGCAGAAGACCCAGGTTTGGTTTTCAGACCTACATGATAGTTCACAACCACTTTTAACTCCAATTCTAACAGATCAGAGCTCCATCTTTTGGCCTCGCCTCTGTGGGCTCCAGCACATACATAGTACACATAAATATATACATATATATGTATAATTATGACTAATACTGAGAGGTGATGCTACATGCTTTAATTGTAGCACTCAAGAGGCAAAGGCAGACAGATCTCTGAATTTAAGGCCAACCTGGTGTACAGAGTGAGTTCCAGGACAGCAAGGGCTACACAGAGAAACCCTGTCTCAGAGAAGCCAATAGGTAGGTAGGTAGGTAGGCAGGCAGGCAGGCAGGCAGGCAGACCGACAGACAGACAGACAGACTGACTGACTGACTGACTGACTGACTGACTGATTCAAGACATCAGTGGAAGCCGGGCAGTGGTGGCGTATGCCTTTAATCCCAGCACTTGGGAGGCAGAGACAGGTGGATTTCTGACTTCGAGGCCAGCCTCATCTACAGAGTGAGTTCCAGGACAGCCAGGGCTATACAGAGAAACCCTGTCTTGCAAAACAAACAAACAAACAAACAAAAAGACACGAGTGGTTTGATGATAAGAATGAATTGCTACCTTAGTAAATCCCACCTGAGGCCTTTTATCCATGGCAACCACAGCCTATCAGACCTGTTAACACTGTTGAAGTTGTTGTGGTTAAACATACTTCCTAATGAAAACACTGTAGAAGCCAAAACCCATTTTAAAGGCCAGGCTGGGCTCTAGGAGCCACTCAGCTCTGGGTAACCTCTCTCTGCTCAGTTAATCCTAACATCATTGAAGCAAGCTGGATGTTCGAGGGCTGAAGAGGATCTCCTGACTCATCTCTGCCATACACACTGCCTGAAGGCCAGCCCTCAGAGGAACAAGTGTAAACAACACCTCTTACCCTCTGCAGAAGAATCTGAGAGACAGCTGGGGCTCTGGCCACTTTAGGTCACTTTTTTGGTTTGTTTGGTTTGCTTTTTAGAGACAGGATTTCTCAGTCCTACTCATTCTGTAGACCAGGCTGGCCTTGAACTGAGTTCTACCTGCCTCTTGCTTCCCAAGTACTGGGATTAAAGCCATGTGCCACCACCACCCAGCAACTCAGTTTTCATGAGATGTTTTCTTTGTTTCTGTGAGTATTACCACCTCACAGAGAGAGGAGTGGTGGGGAGTGGAACAGTTGAGCAGATAGTGGCAATGACTATATGACTTGACAGACTGCTGAACTCAGAAAGGTCAAAATGAGATCTGGCGATGGTGGTTCATGCCTTTAATCTCAACACTCAGGAGACAGGCAGGCAGATCTTTGTGAGTTCAAGGCTAGCTTGGTCTACAGAGCTAGGATGAAACTGTCCGGCAGTTTCATGAACCGGGTTCTGTCTCGACTGAAGGGAGAAAGGAGACCTGAAACACAAAAAAGGACATGAAGCCAAGTTGAGGGCTTCCAAACAAGGCTTGCCTTTACTTTTGGGGTTCAGCATTTATATACAAGAAAGTAAAACTGAATCTCTAGATTACAAAGACATTTGAATAACATAAGCAATGTGGGAGGAGTCAGGAAGAGTCCGGAACAGAGTCAAAGGGAAGCCGGGCTGCTGGGCAGGAGGGCTCCGAGGGTGCAACCAGCAGGCGTACTTTTCTCTGGAATCTTCGAAGGTGGAACTCAGAGTAGTGAGCCTTTGTTTTAGGCAGGGCAGGCCTGAGTTGTGTGTCCGGTTGCAAGCTCCGATGTCTCCGGGCTGAGGCAGAAGGGAGAGACCCAACACCAGGACACCTAGAGCTATATAGTAAGAGTCTGTCTAGAAAAAAAAAAAAGGTCCAAATGGGGCCCATGAGATGGCTTGGTGGGAAAAAGTACTACTTGCTGCTTAGCCTAACGGCCTGCATTCCATTCCTGGGACCCACATAGAAGAGAACCGACTCTCAGAGTTATCTTCTGACCTCCACTTAATCATGCATGTACACTCTCTCTCCTTAAAGTATGTCTGCAAGTGTTCATAGATGGTGCCTTTTTTTTCTCCAGCCACTTCTGGTTCCTGGGAGATTAGCCGTAGAACCCAGAAGTGATCGGATCGTAAGATCAGAGGACTTGACCCCTCAGGAAAGAAGAGGCCCTGGCTGGTCTGGCTGTCTCCAGAACAGCCCAGTCCCTGTGGATGCTGAGGAGGCACACAGCTGGCTGGAAGGCAGCTTTAGAAGCTCATCTAACCCCAGAGGATCACAGAGTCCTCCACAGTATTCCCAGGGAGAAGGAGCCACCTTTCATTTGGAAGGAGAGCTGAACACAGAACCCTCAGATACTGATTTTAGAAACTCTGCAAAGTGCAGAGCCCTCCGCAGGGAGAGGAGGAAGATGATAGAGAGAGAGATCCTTCAGAAAGTGACCCAGGCTGCTCAGAGCCCAGCCTGTGGTGACCAAAGCCAGGCTGCAGAGGTAGAACCCCGGCTAGAAGCTACCTTGGAGCAGTCTCGGGAAGGTTGGCCAGTTCTCTCACTCAAGGTAGGTGTCTGCATGGCTCAGCCTGCCCTCAGGTCAGTCCCCACTGCATGGGCACATTCTTGCCACACTGTTGAGGTGGGAAGCAGTTTCTCAGGACCTAAGGCCTAGATCCCAAGTCCATCTGCTGCCCCTGTGACTGTGTGGGGAGACTGGCATGGAGCTCACTCTCAGGGAGAATTAGTGGCAATAGCAAGAAAAGCCAACTTCAGCCTTCTTTAGAGAACACAGAAATGACCCAAGTGTGAATGCTGACTGTCAGTCCTGCTAAGACAGGCAGTGCTACAGAAAGGAGGCACATTGGGCAGATGTCACATGCCAGGAACAGCTGTCCAGTCACTGAGTTCATTAGCATGCACTGCCAGGGAGACAGGCTGGGAATGAGAGATGCAATTCTGTTGAGATACTGCAGCAGAGGAAGGAGTATGAGGACCACTGGGCAAGCAGGTCGGTAAACCATAGCAGTGTCCTCCATGGTGGAGCTTTTCCTCATTATGGTGGTGGACAGCCTGTGGCAAACACAGCTGCAGTCTATGAGGTAACCCTGCCCACTGGACAAGAAAAAAAACCCTCATACTAGCCCAGTTTTCAAAGAGAAGAGTACCCTGGTCAGCTCTGCATATAGATACATTGGAAGATGGTCCAGCCTGGCATGGGAAGACCACGCACCTCATCCTTGCATCACTTTAGCATTGTACAGAGTGCCAGCACACAGATGTGCATGGACTCTTCATTGCTGTTTACATAAGCCAACAACTTCATTCTGTTCACCCTCACGACTTTAATTCTTCCTCACCTATAGGGCTGCAGGAATTTGAAAGGTCTCACATAAGCATCCATTGGAGGTTCCTTGCCTCCTCCCTCTGTCATACCAATGCCTGCAAAGCCATCTGGGCCAGGCTCTCCAGTTTAAGCACCTGCTTAAACCACCAGGTTCTTAAAGTTGCAAAACTTTTCAAACATCTTAAATTGGTACGAACCTAAACAGTT